>NC_084981.1:26985293-27035293 GCF_963691925.1 Scomber scombrus
CCCCAGCCTGAAATGAGTATAACACAACTGAGCCTCTGAGTCCTGGGGGAACATCAGCGTTACATGAGCAGGGAAAGTCCTCGTCATGTTGCCAAGCTTCAACTATAAACCTGTTTGACTGTAAAGCCTTTTGGATGACAGCTCTCGGTGTTAGTGTTGAACAGGCAAACTTTTCATTCAAACCAGTTACAGCTGGAGATGTGTCTTCCTTTTTCAGTCATTTCTCTGCAGCTATTATTTCCTCAGCTGGTACTTTTAGATTTTCTTCATGGCCAAGTGTTCATATTGTGCTTGTTTCTATCATTTAAAATGTAATATATACCTGTGGAAGTACTTATATATATTGTAAATAGACCAGAATAGAATATGTCTTTGTCATTGCAAGTATACAATGAAACTCCATTTGAGCAGTCCAATTGCAGCATAAAAATATAAAATATAAAATATATATACCTAACACTGGCATACACATGCACGAGTCGTACCCAGACCCACAAAACTTAAAAAATATGTGTTCTAAAATATAAAATGCACTTCAGATATGACGAGTGTAACAATTTAAACAGGTGATTGATTATGTACTTATTGGGTCTTTTACTTAAATAAATGTAGCAATAAATTAAATACCTCAAATGTGTGCTTGAGTGTATGTATTTGATTAGCACAGGACTCAGAACATTTCTTCACAGTCAGCACCATTTATTACATCTCAGAGTAAATCAACAGTGAGTAACATGCTGCATTGCTCTCTGAGGGTCGAGTGTTGGTCAGTCGGTTCCAGTCAGTGATAGTAAATCAAATGTTTTCCATCAGAACTTTAAAACAGAAACTTTGGTGATTGTCTGAATGATTGACTCTTCGGGCGTTGCGGACGATTAGACCTCAGCTCAGGTTAAAGTCGGCCAGATGCTACATGAGATAACCAGGCTCCATGGCAACATCAAGCAGCTGTTTTCAATCAACAAGCTCCAATAAACCCGCTATTAACTACCTGCTTAACACAACATTGCAGAAATGCAAAGTTAGCAACTAGCTGGTGCAGAAAGTTAAAGATTTTAAGAGTTGGGGGAGACCAAGCAAAGCTAAAAAGTGTGTGACTTTTGGCACTTTTCCACTACACAGTTCCAGCACGCCTCGCCTCGGTACGGTTCCAGGAACCTTTTCCATTACAAAAAAGTACCTACTCAACGTGGGCGGGGTCGTCATAGCACGGCTCCGCGAAACTGCCGTGACTTTGTTTTATACGCGACACAAAACACATAAACAATGGAGGACATGGAGGAAGTGGTGTACTTGCTGCTGTATGAGGCTTTCTGTCTCACACAAAGCAAGAAAATTGAGCCGTATGGCTGTAACTATGGTAACGCTGCTGCCGGTATTTAAAAATGCTGGGTTTGATTCTTGTGTGGGACGGCTCATGACTCTTCCAGCGACAACTCTTCTGACCAATCAGCGACCAGCTGTGTGTCGACGTCACATTTTAGTACCGGCTCGGCTCGCTTGGAACCTCACCAGAGCAGGTACTAAAAAAGTACCAGGTACCAGGTACTTTCCCTAGTGGAAACGCAAAAAGAACCAAGGAGAGTCGAGACGAGTCGAGCTGGAACTGTGTAGTGGAAAAGCGCCATATGTGAAATAGTAGCAGACTATTTGCTAACTAGCTGTGACAGTGGGAAGTTTGTCAGCTCTTTGTGGAGTTCTGCTGCCCAACAGCAGTCCAAAAATAATGAATAAATTAATGTACAACACATTCAAAACATCACCCTCCAGGTTTTTGTTTTTCCTTATAATTTTTTTTTTTTTTTTTTTGGAAACCATGCCGACTGCGAGTGTTTCATGTGCTCCACTACAACATATGCCACCAATGAAAGTGTGTGAAGAGATTACAGAATTTATTGAAATCACTGAAACACGCAGGGAAATAAACTGAGACCCTTCAAAGACTGGAAGTCTCAGAGAGAGGGTTAAATGTTGGCAGGCGAGCAGTCGAATGCTTTCTCTTTCTCTCTCTCTTTCACTCTCTCTCTCCATGCAGGGAAATAAACTGAGACCCTTCAAAGACTGGAAGTGCTTTATTTCCCTCTTTCTCTCTCTCTCTCTCTCTTTCACTTTCTCTCTCTCTGTCTCTCTCTCTGTGTCTGTCTCTCTCTCTCTCCCTCTCTATGTCTCTCTCTCTCTGTGTGTCTGTCTCTCTCTCTCTCTCTGTCTCTCTCTCTCTCTGTGTGTCTGTCTCTCTCTCTCTCTCTCTCTCTCTCCCTCTCTCTCTATGTCTCTCTCTCTCTGTCCCTCTCTCTGTGTGTCTGTCTCTCTCTCTCTTTCTCTCTCTCTCTGTCTCTCTCTCTCTGTATCTGTCTCTCTCTGTCTCTCTCTCTGTCTCTCTCTCTCTCTCTCTCTGTCTCTCTCTCTTTCACTCTCTCTCTCTGTATCTGTCTCTCTCTCTCTCTCTGTATCTGTCTCTCTCTCTCTCTCTCTCTGTCTCTCTCTCTTTCACTCTCTCTCTCTGTGTCTGTCTCTCTCTCTCTTTCTCTCTCTCCCCCACCCACCCTCTCTCTCTCTCTCTCTCTCTCTCTCTCTCTCTCTCTCTCTCTCTCTCTCTCTCTCTCTCTGTGTATGATGTGATCAGAAGCCCAGAGCCACTGGTGCCACAGAGCGAGGACAATTGAGTCTGTCCTAAAAAGTAATAGCTTCTTCTCGACTTAATTAAGAAACTCACTCTGCATTCCATGTAAGCGGGGTCGTGGGGGGGCTGACTAACTGATCACACTGTGTCTGTGACGGTGTGTGTGTGTGTGTGTGTGTGTGTGTGTGTGTGTGTGTGTGTGTGTGTGTGTGTGTGTGTGTGTGGGTAACATGTGGCAGAGTGCCCACGAATCTCTGTCTTGCTGTTTGTGGATTAAAGATGTAAAACATAGTAAGAATTCTCTCTTTTAAATATCCTTTAACCATTTAGAGCCAATCCTTCTGTGGCATTTGGGGTGCTGTGTTTGCTAATGTGACACACCGCTGGCATAGTATTTTAACTCGAGGTTTGTGTAACGAGCGTGAAAAAGATAAACACAATAAAAGTTGGGCAGCATAGAATATATTAGGATATTTGTGTTGGTAGATGGGTCGGTGATAAATAAGGGTTGGCAACATGAGCAATTCAAACATACTGTATCTTTAAAAAATGTCTTAAAAGCAGCATCAGGTTTGTTGAAATGTGCATTTAGTATTTTTGTTAGTTTTATATAATTTGAAATGACATTTGTACCATTTTTTTTTACCAAAAGTAAGACTGAATGCTCCTGAAAATGTCAAATGGTGTAACCACAGTAGAATGACTTATACTTATAATGACTTAATGATAATGACTTCATTTAAAACAATGTAAATGTTTCCTGATCTCCATGGTTACCCAGAGTAAAGGTAATATTTAGAACAATTGTATTCCATTAGCTTTATTTAATATAAAAAGTTATAATGTAAGATCATGCCAAACTAGTTGATATGGTGTTTTATTGAGAATTTAGTGTTTTTAAGCAAGTTGAATTATTTGGTACAAAGTTTTTATGGTTACACCACTAAGACATTTTTACCATAATCCTCTAATATATTCTCTCAAAATGGATTAAAAGCAGAAATTTGATGCTGGATCCACAAAAAAAGAATGTGTGCAAGTTATTCATATGTTTATTTTCATATTTTAACACCTTTAAATTTGATTATAAACCACATGGACACAAAAAAAACATCATTGACCAAGGTAAGAAATATATTTTAACAGTAAAAAGCTTGTTGCTGATGCAGTAAAAAACATTAACTTACAGTGATTTAAAGCTCAATACTCTTTTTTCCTTCTGTGTTTGCACGTTAAATAATTTATTCCAAGTCCTCCTGAGCTACACACACACACACACCGGCTTCACCAGAAGATTGGATTTTCTATAAATTCTCAAAGAAAATCCCTTGGGAGCAGTAATCTATTCATTTTGTCAACGTGGTTAAAATGTCCCATGAAATCAAATAAGAAGTTCCAATACTGTTGGTTCTAAAGGACGGAGTGATGGAGGATCCTATTAAACTGCCCTGTAAGTGTCAGGTAAAAAAAAGTCCTACACGGTTTTTCAAGCCTGTATGAATATTTCAGGTTTCTATATGATTTTCACAAGGCTCCGAAAAAAATCTTTAGTGGCTTTTTACAGTTTCTGCGGTGATTCCAAATCCGAAATAATCCTTGAGGAGCTTCCGGTGTGATTAATGGAGGAGTTTAAAAAGTGGGACAGAAAATATTCCACCCTTCGTCTCTTACTCATTACTTTCTGATGTTGCCGTGGAGACAAAGTTATGCTTCATGTGCGTACCGAGCAACTTTTAACAATCTGAAGAGTTATCAAAAGTCCTTTCTGATAAAATCATTTTAAATTTAATTAGTTAAATGCTGGAAAGAGCAGAAAATATATGAATAGTGTTTAAACTATTACATCATCTAAACCAGGGGTGTCAAACATGCGGCCAGTGGGCCAGAACCGGCCCGCCGAGGGGGTCCAGTCTGGCCCACTTTCCTTTTTCCTCCCTTTCTTCCATCTTCCCTTATGTTCCCTTATCTTCCCTTATCTTCCTTCCTTCATCCCTTCCTTCCTTCCTTCCTTCCTTCCTTCCTTCCTTCCTTCCTTCCTTCCTTCCTTCCTTCCTTCCTCCCTCCCTTCCTTCCTCCCTCCTTTTCTTCCTTTCTTTCCTACCTTCCCTCCCTCCTTCCTTCCTTCCTTCCATCTTTCCTTCCTTCCTTCCTTCCTTCCTTCCTTCCTTCCTTCTTTCCTTCCTTATTTTTCTTCCTTCCTTCTTTCCTTCCATCTGTCCTTCCTTCTTTCATGTCTTATTTTTTCTTCCTTCCTTCCTTATTTCCTTCTTTCCTGTCTTCTTTCCCTTCCTTCATTCTTTCCTTTCATCTGTTCTTCTTTCCTGCCTTATTTTCCTTCCTTCCTTCCTTCCTTCCTTCCTCCCTTTCTTCCTTCCGTCATTCCTTCCTGTCTTCTTTTACTTCTTATCCTTATTTTTCTTCCCATTCCATTTGTCCCCCGTTCCTTCCTTCCTTCCTTCCTTCCTTCCTTCCTTCCTTCCTTCCTTCCTTCATTCATTCCTTATTTTCCTTCCTTCCTTCCTTCCATCCTTCCTTCCTTCCATCAAATTGGGCTGTATGTGGCCCTTGAATGAAAATGAGTTTGACCCTCCTGATTTTAACCCACAAGTGTAGACATGATAGACGTAGATAGTAAATAGTCATTTCTGACATGTAACAGTAAGTTGAGTATTTCACCACCTTGTATAATTGTGAGCGTGAAATGTGGTTTCATGCTGGAGAGCGAGAAAGTTCATGAAATGAGGACAAACGTCAGCGAGATTGAGCCGTCAGATACAGTGTGAAAGAGACGTTCGTCGTGCCAGCACACAGACCTTCCAGTCTCATTATGTGTACGTGTTCAGCTTCTTATACTGCTGGGGTGACATGATGATGAAGAGATATTACTCAAATGTGACTCAGGTAGTAGGAAATATACAGTCATAGAGCTCTGTCAGCATTCAGCACAGCGACAGCTTTTGGGTATTAAATTCCTTTCTACTTTTTTTTTTTAGCTTTGTGTTCCTGGAGAGGCGCCGGCTTATGGCTTGTGTACATTAATTTAACCTGGATTTTCTGAGGGTCAAATATTAAAGCATCTGCTGTAAGATATTTTATGATATTGTTCAGGAAGAAAAAAGCAGACTAGAATAACTTTGAGTGCTTTTGTTTTCATGTAAAGAGAGAGAGAGAGAGCAGAGATAATTACAGAGGTATTCATGAAGTACCCGCATTATTACTGCTAGTAATTCTCTCTTAAAGGTTATATGCATGAGCCATATTACCAAACTGCATCACACAGCTGAAGTGTCACACACAGCGTCACCTTCCGACCTTTTGGTGTAAGAGAGACGCCGACCTTTCTGCGAGGATTGCTCGGGATGAAAGTTGTTGTCTTGTGCAATCTGTGTTTTCAAATTAAAAAGAAGTTAGGGAGCATTTGCTTTGTGAAAGAAGTGCTAGAAAAAGAGGCAAGTGAGTGTGAAGAAACTGATTTTGAATGATGCAACACAATGCTGTGTAATTTTAGGAGAGCTTTCAATCTGCAGAATCAGACTGATGCTGAAAGTCACTTGACCTGTATAGAAGAATCTTTTGGCGCTTTTCCACTACACAGTTCCAGCTCGCCTCGCCTCCCCTCGGTACGGTTCCAGGAACCTTTTCCATTACAAAAAAGTACCTACTCAACGTGGGCGGGGTCGTCATAGCACGGCTCCGCGAAACTGCCGTGACTTCGTTTTATACGCGACACAAAACACATAAACAATGGAGGACATGGAGGCAGTGGTGTACTTGCTGCTGTATGAGGCTTTCTGTCTCACACAAAGCAAGAACATTGAGCCGTATAGCTGTAACTATGGTAACGCTGCTGCCGGTATTTAAAAATGCCGGGTTTGATTCTTGTGTGGGACGGCTCATGACTCTTCCAGTGACAACTACCAATCAGCGGCCAGCAGTGTGTCGACATCACATTTAGTACCGGCTCGGCTCGCTTGGAACCTCACCAGAGCAGGTACTAAAAAAGTATCAGGTACCAGGTACTTTCCCTAGTGGAAACGCTAAAAGAACCGAGGCGAGTCGAAAAGTGCCATATGTTATCCAATCCAAGTCTCCCAAACTGACTACAACTATCATCTTGTATCAAACACTTGGGAGGAAAATGTTTGAAATTACTATTACACTAAACCATGTAAGTTGTATTCATATAGCACTTTTGGAAAAATTAAGTGCTGAAACCAAAAAGTATAAAGTTAGAAGATGACAAAAAAGTTGAAGAAAACTACAGTGTTATGGCATCAGTGGTTGCAGAGGTACATTTGACTTCTGATAGACGCTTCCAAAAAAATACCTTCAGTCCTGTTAATGGAACATTTTGACAAGTTGCCCCCGATGTAGCTCCCCATGCAGTTTGCCATAATGACTTTTCCAGGCTGCTACTTTCTGTGTTTACTTTCAGTCAGACTCAAACTAGCATTTATGAACTCATGTCGAAATCATGTTTATTTGGAAAGTTTTAGGAGGCTCAATACATGTTGTTTTACACAAATTTTTAATTTCTTTTAATTATCTCTATAATGAAGCTGGCGAGTGCAACGTTTAAAGCTTAATCAATAGAGCCAAAAAATCGAATCACATCTATGGGAAATACATGTTGAAATATACCAGTTATCCTTTAATCCTAAACACAAATCTAATCGGATGAAATTTCGATAAATGGGAAAGGTAATATAAACATTTTTTAACTTAAAATTGTAAAAAGGCTAAATGGATTTTTGAAAGATGCAGATTTAATAAACAGATTAGACATAATCCTATCAAACCCTCACAAGGTAGTATTTTCACCTGCACTGTACTGTAGAAGTAGTACGATGAGGATTTGTTGGTGCAGCAGCAGCAAAAAAAAAACCAACATAATGATAATAGCAGGGGGGGGGGAAGTGAATATTAGTATGAGCGGCAGCAGTGTTAGCAGCATTCACATTCACATTAGCAGCCAGTTTGTGATTATAATCTCCAGTGTCAGAATGGAGCCTGCAGGGATACAAAGCCAATCCAGAGAGAGAGCGTGCTGGAGCTATCACCTGGAGAGTAATGAATTTCTGCACTACAGAGCCAGATGGCCAGAGGGACGTGACGAGGCCCCCGATACTTAGTGCTATTTATTTGGCAAAGCCCGGAGGTGTCCCGTGAATGCAATCTGAGCGAGAGAACAAGAAGAAGAAGAAGGGGAGACTTTATGGGGCCGGGCCGGTGTGACTGACACACATAGACAGATTAGCAGTGGTAGCGAGCCTATCTGCAGCGAGCAGGTGCGCTTAAAACGAGCCACTGGAGTGTGTGTTTATGTGTGTTTGTGTGTGTGTTTGTGTGTGTGTGAGAGAAAATAGAGAGAGCAGGTAGTATCAGATTTCCATGATTAGCCCGTTGTTGACCGCGGAGCTATCTTGACACGCTGCCATTTTTGTTTTTGTTTTGCTCGTACAGTCGGAGCGCGGCGGCCTGTTCACACACATCTATCTGTGCCATGCCACACCGGGGCCAAGTATCTGCAATGCAGTGGCTGCCATGGCTCCGCTCTGCTGCCTCTGTGCAACACCCCTGAGTCCACACAGACAGATTAAAACACACACACACACACATAGACATACACATATCTACATGCATACACACACACACACATATTAGAGAACATACACATGCAGGTACACACAGGCGTTGGATTGAATCAGACAGCTGCAGCACATTTACTCAACAGGAGGCATCATTCCCGTATATATATCCCATCTCCTCTTCCTCCTCTTCCTCCTCTTCTTCCCCAAGCCCCTCCCCAACCCTAGCACCTTCTTTTCTTTGCTTTTTTCTCGCCTATCCCTCGCTCTGTTGACCAGCTTGGCCATACTGTCTGCTTCCCATTGATCTGAATATATTGTGGAATAGGAGAGGCAGCCGGCCTCTTTCTTACCAGTTAGCTTCACAGTGTGTGTCACTTTACATCCCAAAAGAACAATTATGATTTATAAAAAAGCTCACAGTCCAACCTTTTCTCTAACAACTAGCGGCCGCTTCCTCGAATTCATAAAACTCAAGCTTTTTCACACATTTTCTGTTTGGCCGCCACACAAAACACATTAAATCCAATCAAAAAGCATCTGCAACGGAGGTCGTCAAAGCCACCTTTAAGAGACAGCGCTCTGCTATATACTGTTGCTCTTATCTCAGAACAGCCTCGGTATCTATGATGGTGATTTGGTGGATATTTATTGGACAGCTGTATAAGAGTAGGGATGAGGAGTAGAGGAGAGGTGCGTCGTTATCTTTATCGGATCACGCTGGGCGATAATGATATCCTCACATCAACGTAGCTGTAGATATATTGTTGTTTTTCAGATCACATCAGAGTGTTTTTAAGAGATTCAATCATCTTAAAATCAGACCTTGTGACTTTTATTGAACTGCCTGCTTTGAAATGTTGAAAACATTCTTACTTGTTGTGCTCCAGGGAAAGTTTGTCATACAATCTTTGTTAATGTTTTCAGATTTTTGTGCTTTTGAACAAAACAAAACAAAAACAGAAAAAGAAAAGAAAAAGAAAAATGCTAGTGACCCTGCTTTTTGAAATGGTGAACTGTTGAACGCTGAAGAAGATACTGAACAAATAAATGGGGGAAAAAAACATAAAGAAGTATAAAAATGGGATGAAAACGAGATAGACTAGTAGATAATATTGTTTTTATGACCTTTTATTTGTTGTGTGATTGTTTGTTGAGCATCCCTGTGGTGTTTCTGAAAAGACTTCTTTTATTTATTTATTTTATTAAGGAAGCTCCAAACTGAGTCAACTCACCCAGAAGTACCCAACATGGCAGCCATGAGAAAAGCTTGCAGAAATATGCTTCAGTTCTTGCTTTTGTATCTCTGCTCACCGTAGAAACACAGGATCATCTTTCATGAAAAGAAAGGAGAAATGAGAAATGAAGTTTATCTACAGCTCCTTCATGTATCAGGTGACTCGGATATTCGGGTTGATTATAATAAAGTGGTAATGAGTCACTTCCTCCAAAAGCCTTAACCCTCCTGTCGTCCTCCCGGGTCAAATTGACCCCGTCTCTTTTGACTGTTCCTTCTTTCCTTCCTTCCTCCCTCTTTCTTTAATTTTTCCTTCGTTCTTCCCCTCCTTCCCTCTTTCTTTGCTCCCTTCTCATTTCATACTTCTTTCCTCACTTCCTTCCTTCATTCCTTCCTTCCTTCATCCCTTCCTCTTCGACTTCCTTCCTTCCTCTTTTCCTCCCTCCTTCCTTCCTTCCTTCATTCCTCCTTTCCTGCCTTCCTTCCTTCCTTCCTTCATTCCTCCTTTCCTTCCTCCCTTCCTTCCTCTTTTCCACCCTCCCTCCCTCCTTACTCCTTTCCTTCCTTCCTTATTTCCTTCCTTCCTTCCTTCCTTCCTTCCTTCCTTCCTTCCTTCCTTCCTTCCTTCCTTTCTTCCTTCATTGACCTGAGGACAACAGGAGGGTTAAAGACAACACAAATCAGAGGTAGTTCAGGTACATTTCAGATGCTTTGCCAATGCAAGGAGCAAATGTAATAAAATATGTGCTTTTCTGTGTTGATCCTGGCAAATAGGACACTTAGATTCATGTGGTGACAATTGTCTTGAGTCAGTTTGTATAGTTTCATTTACTGCAACACTAAAAACCATAAAGTGATTTTTGAAGAGGTGAAACAGTCTCTCCTGAATTACCCTCATGTTTACCACTTCCTTCCTTCATTCCTTCCTTCCTTCATCCCTTCCTCCTCTACTTCCTTCCTTCATCCTTTCCTTCCTCCCTTCCTTCCTTCCTCTTTTCTTCCCTCCCTCCTTCCTTCCTTCCTCTTTTCCTTCCTTCCTTCATTCCTCCTGTCCTTCCTTCCTCCCTTCCTCTTTTCCTCCCTCCCTCCTTACTTCCTTCTTTCCCTCCTCATTCCTTCCTTCCTCCTGTCCTTCCTTCTTTCCTTCCTTTCCTTCCTCTCTTCCTTCTTTCCTCCCTCCCTCCTTCTCTTTCTTTCCTCCCCCCAGCTTCCTTCCTTTCTTCCTCCCTTCCTTCCTTCCTCTTTTCCTTAAAATAGCTGCTTTTCTGTGTTGATCCTGGCAAATAGGACACTGTCTTGAGTCAGTTTGTATAGTTTCATTTACTGCAACACGAAAAACCATAAAGTGATTTTTGAAGAGGTGAAACAGTCTCTCCTGAATTACCCTCATGTTTACCACTTCCTTCCTTCATTCCTTCCTTCCTTCATCCCTTCCTCCTCTACTTCCTTCCTTCATCCTTTCCTTTCTCCCTTCCTTCCTTCCTCTTTTCCTTCCTTCCTTCCTTCATTCCGCCTTTCCTTCCTTCCTCTTTTCCTCCCTCCCTCCTTACTTCCTTCTTTCCTTCCTCATTCCTTCCTTCCTCCTGTCCTTCCTTCTTTCCTTCCTTTCCTTCCTCTCTTCCTTCTTTCCTCCCTCCCTCCTTCTCTCTTTCTTCCCTCTCTCCTTTCCTTTCTTCCTCAATCCCTCCTTTCCTTCCTTTCTTCCTCCCTTCCTCTTTTCCTTAAAATACCTGCTTTTCTGTGTTGATCCTGGCAAATAGGACACTGTCTTGAGTCAGTTTGTATAGTTTCATTTACTGCAACAGAAAAACCATAAAGTGATTTTGAAGAGGTGAAACAGTCTCTCCTGAATTACCCTCATGTTTACCTCAGTTTCTTTCCTTTTTTTTTGTAAAGGCATCACATTCAGTATGTGCAAATTCTCATTAAAGCACTTAGTAATTATGCAAAAAAACACTGGCAGCAGCAGCAGCAATCCTAATCCAAAAATCTTCCTTCTTGCACAGCTATTTCTACGCATCGTTCTGAAGAGGTAAAATTCAGGTCAGGCTCAGTCTCAGTGCGTTGTTTTCTATCTTCTGTACCTGTGCATCACATTTCAAGACAGTTGATTTTGAGATATTATTCTATTTTGAAGCATCTCTTTGTGTCCTCAGAAAGAGCTTCAAACTTTTTTTTTCAATTATACAGTAGAGCGTCTATAATTTAGCACAGTGGAAACTCAAGAGTAAAATATTTGGTGAATCTCTGGAGAGAAAAAGGAAAACAAATGATTCCCATGATAACACAACATCTGTGTTTGAGGCTTTATGCTCAAGCTTCTCTTTTATTTCTATTTCACCTTTTGGATGGTTTGCTTGTAAATGGCTCCAGTACGCACCATCAGATTGTTTACGCTGTTAGACTGCAGCTTACTTCAAATAAACACATGACTTTATCTGTTTTAAATGTGCTGCATGAATCATCATCTAAATATCTACTTCACATGTGCAGTTATCAGTCCGCAGGTACAGATGTGCAACCACTGCTGGAATGTTCTTTTAACCCTCCTGTCGTCCTCCCGGGTCAAATTGACCCCATCTGTTTTGACTGTTCCTTCTTTCCTTCATTCCTCCCTCTTTCTTTAATTTGTCCATCGTTCTTCCCCTCCTTCCCTCTTTCTTTGCTCCCTCCTCCTTCCATACTTCTTTCCTCACTTCTTTCCTCACTTCCTTCCTTCATCCGTTCCTCCTCTACTTCCTTCCTTCCTCTTTTCCTTCCTTCATTCATCCTTTCCTTCCTCCCTTCCTTCCTTCCTCTTTTCCTCCCTCCCTCCTTCCTTCCTTCCTTCCTTCCTCCTGTCCTTCATTATTTCCTTCCTTCTTTCCTTCCTCTCTTCCTTCTTTCCTCCCTCTCTCCTTCTCTCTTTCTTTCCTCTCCCCAGCTTCCTTCCTTTTTTCCTCCCTTCCTCTTTTTCCTTTCTCCATCCCTCCTTCTCTCTTTCTTTCCTCTCTCCTTTCCTCCCTCCCTCCTTACTCCTTTCCTTCCCTCCTTACTCCTTTCCTTCCTTCCTTCCTTCCTTCCTCATTCTTTCCTTCCTCATGTCTTTCCTTCCTTCCTTCCTCATTCCTTCCTTCCTCCTGTCCTTCCTTCTTTCCTTCCTTCCTTCATTGACCTGAGGACAACAGGAGGGTTAACACTATTATCCTCTATAATAAAACAGTTACCAGACCATCGTAGGTGCAGTAATATGAGGACACGGTGTAACACGTCACTCCAGATGACTTCAAATGAATCATTTGTCCTCCACACATGTTTATTTATACATTTTCTACGTCAGCAGTGTCAAAACTAGTGCTGAGATACAGATTTCTTATTGTCACATTAGTTCCCTGGAGTCACCAAACTGGAAGTTACTTTAATATGGCATGAGAGAGAGAAAGGGAGAAGAGAGAGAGAGAAGAGAGAGAGAGAGAAGAGAAAGAGAGAGAGAAAGAGAGAAGAGAGAGAGAGAAGAGAGAGAGAAAGGGAGAAGAGAGAGAGAGAAGAGAGAGAGAGAGAAGAGAAGCTGATAATGGAGAAAACTTTACTCCAACTATATTTACTGTCATCTGAGGTCATGTGTTAGCTGAATTTATCACATATATAATAGGTGCATTTGTACATTTTTACCAATAAGTACTTCCTAGATGTTCCAGGCTGCAAGCTGCACTATATATCCTAAAGTATGTGGACTCATTCGCTTACACATATTTGTATATCTTTGATGTTTTTCTCTGTTCGGGCAACAACGCTTTGCTGTACAGTGATATTTCAGACAATAGTGTGCAGCCAAACTTTTTAACCCTTGTGTCGTCCTCCCGGGTCAAATTGACCCAGTTCTGTTTTGACTGTTCCTTCTTTCCTTCCTTCCTTCCTTCCTTCCTTCCTTCCTTCCTTCCTTCCTTCCTTCCTTCCTCCCTCTTTCTCTCTCTCTTTCCTTCCTCCCTCCTTTCCTTCCTTCTGCCTCCCTTCCATCTTTCCTTCCTTCCTTCCTTCCTTCCTTCCTTCCTTCCTTCCTTCCTTCCTTCCATCTGTCTTCTCTTCCTTCCTTCATCCCTTCCTTCTTTCCATCTTTCCTTCCTTCCTTCCATCATTCCAACTTTCTTTCCTGCCTTCCTTCCTTCCTTCCTTCCTTCCATCCTTCCATATTTCCTTCCTTCTTCCTCCCTTCCTTCCATCCTCCCTCCTTTACTTCTTTCTTCCTCCTTTCCATCCATCCTTCCATATTTCCTTCATTCCTTCCTCCTTTCCTTCCTTCTTCCTCCCTTCCTTCCTTCCATCATTCCAACTTTCTTTCCTGCCTGCCTTCCTTCCTTCCTTCCTTCCATCCTTCCATCTTTCCTTCCTTCTTCCTCCCTTCCTTCCATCCTCCCTCCTTTACTTACTTTCTTCCTCTTTCCATCCTTCCTTCCTCCCTTCCTTCCATCCTTCCATATTTCCTTCATTCCTTCCTCCTTTCCTTCCTTCTTCCTCCCTTCCATCTTTCCTTCCATCCTTCCATCATTCCATCTTTCCTTCCTTCCATCTTTCCTTCCTTCCTTCCTTCCATCTTTCCTTCCTTCCTTCCGTCCTTCCTTCCTTCCATCCATCCTTCCATCTTTCCTTCTTTCCTTGACTCGAGGACAACAGGAGGGTTAAGGCAGAAGTTTGTTGAAGGCCTTTTGCCGTTCTCCATGTATTGTGTGGAAGAACTTGACCCGACTTAACAGAATCTAAACCTTTCCCTTTCTCAGGGGTGTGTGTGTGTGTGTGTGTGTGTGTGTGTGTGTGTGTGTGTGTGTGTGTGTGTGTGTGTGTGTGTGTGTGTGTTACTATACACTGAGAATCTGCTCTTGCTCACGTTCTTCCCCGCTTCTCTGGACTGTTGACTAATGAATGTTTGTCTGTTCAAATCAGTTCAAATACCTTCATCCGGGTCAAATGTGTCTCCTCTCTGATCTCACACGTCTCACATCTCACACTACTGCTTACATCCCAAACACCTTAAAGCTCAATACAGCTAATAAGCCCTCTTTCTACTCCAGGAAACACCATGTCCTCTTTTTTTCTTATATCCTTTCTTCTTTCTTCTGTAGTCCATGTGCCTCTGGTCTTTATTCCTGCTCTCAAAGTCGATCAATAATCAGGCAGGCCAGGACTAGCCTGTCAGAGACCTTCGCTATCAGTTAGCACGGCTGGCTTTCTGGCTGCCTGGCTGATTGTCGTTCTGCCACTCTCGGGGAATGTCATCCGTGAAGGACGCCCATTACAAGCCTGCCCACGGGACTGTCATGCTTTAAGAGGGCCTATTATGTTCTTCTTTATTTTCAATCATATTTATGATGATACAATGTCAGATGTTATATGTTATATATTAAACGTAAACATCTGTAGAAGTAATCCCTGTGAGCAGAGGGCTTAGGTTTCAGACTCCTCTGAATAACTTTCAAATGGAGCCCATGTCAGCTTGTGATGGATTTCTTTATATGGTCATTTATTGCAAGCACTGGTGCGAAATCACTGCTGCACTCTGCTGTGGTTATGACATTTTTCCATCGTTTTGGGAGTTGTCACACCAAATGTTTTTCCGCTACACAATAAGGCAAAGTAAAGTAAGTAGTTTACCTGTTGGAGGTGTGCTGGTCGTCTACAACTCTTCATCAAACATCATCATCATCACTGTGGCTATTTCCATTTGTACTATTCCTCCCTGCATTACTTCTAACTGATCCACTCAACAAAAAGCTCTAAATATGTCCACATATCATCGTGTCAACCTGTTTTTAGCACCACTAACGAAGCTTTGCAAATTTGGTTAGAAACACATTTAATTTACCTGTAAATTCTTCCTAATTTTGGATTAGATTAGATTAGATTATGTGTAAAACAAGAAACAACTAAACAAAAACAAAAACAAAATATAAAAAAAAAAGAAAGCACAACTTACACCTAACAGAAAATGGAAAACATGATGCAATGCACTTTCAACCACATCCGAAAGGGAGTGGGAAGAAGTCAAAACTTATTAAATCCCACCCCTACTTCCTAAATCAATGCTTGCTAGCTCCTGATTTAATTACTAATTCATAACATGTTCTAATGCGTTATGTAATTATGTGTGTGATAATTAAAGTTCTTGTGTTATTTTGTTATTTAAATGATTTTAATATGAAGCAGTAAAGCAAGAAATGTTGGGTTTGCATCAGCATTAATTTAACATGACGTAACCCTTTAGCAGGTTTCTAGAAAACTGGCCAATCAGGACAGAATAATCTCATCAGGAGGGGCGGTCTTAGCGAAACAGGAACTACAACTGCCTGTTAAGAGACAGAGGCTGAACTGAGGGGCTGCATAAAAGCCCTGTATAAGATAAATACGGAGTTTTTTTTAAAGCTGTGAATCATACAAAGCGACTATAGTAGAGTAAAACCCCTCAAACACATCTGTGCATTGGGACAAACATATGCAAAGAAGAGAAGGAAGCAGAACAGGGAAGAAAGTAGAAGTAGTGGTTGACAAATAGAGATTTTAATATCTCTCCATGTAGGCAATATAACTTCTGGCCTCTGTATCCACTCAACATGCTCAGCACATCAACATGTTTCACTGATTATTGCCTAATCAGTGTTTCATTGGTAACTGTTAGCGCTAGATAAAATATGACTTGAATAGTGCTTAAGCACATTCTGCTGAACAGGCTCTTTGAAGGTAATTAATGTAGAAAAGATTGCAACGCCAGCAAAGGAAAGTTACGCTCAGAAATGACAATTATCTGCTTTGTGTTTTCATTTGGAGCAATTTTGGGGGGTTTGCTCCGTTCTGGCTAGACTGCAGAATTCTTGACATTTTATCAGACCGGCTGCAATATTTCCTGCACCGAGCATATTTAAACATTCATTTATTCACATTCTCAGTGGGGGGGGGGGAAAAAAAGGATGGGGAAAGGTTAGCTTTAGCAGGCCTCTTTGGGTGTGTGGCTGAATTTAATAAAACCTCACTACACAGAACGCTGTCTGATACGACACAAATAATAATGGGAAATCGAGCTGGAAATGTAAATTAGGAAGTAAATCTGGTAAAATATCATTCCAGATGCCCATTAAGCTGCTAATGCAAACCCAGGGAGTGGAGTATAACTTGACTGCCTTGTTAACACTGTCTTCGAAATTGAAGACAGTGAAGAGGAGACTGCAGATCATGCACTAATATTCAGGATGTGCTCTGTCCTAGATCATTTTTGAGAGGAAATATTGACTTTCTTTGTAATGTATTTGCTTTCCAGATACCAATTGTCCGCTAAAGTCAGGGCTCACTGGTTAAAGACAGGATGAAAGATGTTTATGATGCATACATACACAGCTACAAAGGAGCCACTGAGATTATAAAGGAATCTATGACCTAAATAATTTCTAATTTGTAGCGTATTTTGACCCTTTTTTTACTCGATCACTGCATTTGTGTTTCATTTAGAGTCATCTTATTGCATAACATGTAGTCTTGCATGACTTGCTCAGCCCATATTACTTAACAGACGGAATAAACAAGTGAATCTGGGGAAGAGAAATGAGAGAGAAGGGGTTGTGATGGAGGAATCAATGTGTTAAACTGATAGACTGGATAAGATGTAAGATTGTAGATAGTAGGAGTGTACACTGCATATTACAATATATAGGTAGGAGGAAAGATGACAGTCTATTGGATTCAATATTTAGCCAAAACTACAATTTTTCCCTTAAATAAATGTTTTAGAAGCCTGGATACTGTGTTTATGTTGCAAATAAAATGTATTTTATGTAAACATATTTTGTAGGATTGAGGGCTGCAGCAGCATTAGATTCTCCAAATCTGTAAGTGCAAATTGATCCTGTATATTCTCCCTCAGTTCTGAGTTTACAAAATGAAAGAAACAATAATTAAATCATGAATACTGCATCACCTGCACCCACTTGTGATTGGATTCATCCCTCTGCCGATCTCCTTAGCATATTCAGCTCTTTGAGAGTCGTCTAAAGACATCAGTGTCACTGTTAGAAGTTCAGGAAGAGCCTTGATTTATCTTTTTTTTATTACTGAATTATTAAGCATTACATAAATGGCTTTTTTTCCCTTTCTCCCGTGCATTCAAGAAAATCAGCAGATGTGTTATTCCATCCTCATTTTGTCGATGATGGATGGAGATGAAAGAAGGAAGAGAGAGGGAGAGAGGTTCAAGTGGACGGTTGTGTTATCCAGAGCAATGGTTTATTGATCCGTGCATCGCCTCTCCCTCTTTCTCTCCTCACAGCACGACAGAGTAAATTGGACTGTTTTCTTCCGCGATGATCGACATCTGCCTTATGCGAGCAATGTTTTCAAACTTGCGGTGATATTTTCAGCAGACTGAAATTATTTTTTATTTATTTTTCCAGTTGACTGTTGCATTCCCCTTCTTAAAATGACACAATTCTTTGAGTGCGCCGAGCGTCTGAGCTGACAGGTGACGAGTGTTAAACTAAAACAACATACAGTGCATTGTGACAACTCTCTCAACAACAAAAAAAAAAGAAGAAAAAAAAAGAGAGAGGACAACAAATGGCACTTCTGTCACTTATCGCCAGGACTAACAAAGCAGCAGAGCCCAGTCCAAGCATGAAATCATGTCTGGAGGGAAATCTTTCATGTTCCAAAAAAATATAGAGTAGTGTTGCAGTAGTGTTTCTCTGTGTGCTGGATGTGGCACTACAAGCCAAAGGAACCATGTCAGGACTCACCAAATGGCGTTATGATGTTCTGAATTCTCCTCTTACTCTATCTTGATTTCTCTTTCTTTATTTCTAGCGAGTTGACAGCTTTACTTTGGAAGAAAATTGAATTGAATCTCTCTGTGAATCCATGTGAACATTCAAATAAAACCTTTGAAAAGGTTGCGTTTAACCCTCCTGTTGTCTTCGAGTCAAGGAAGGAAGGGAGGAAGAAGGAAGGAAATGAGGGAGGAAGGAAGGAGGGAAGGGAGGGAAGGAGGAAGAAGGAAGGGAGGGAGGAAGAAGGAAGGAAAGGAGGGAGGAAGGAAGGAGGGAAGGAAGAAGGAAGGGAGGGAGGAAGGAAGACGGAAGGAAAGGAGGGAGGGAGGGAGGAAGGAAGGAAGGTAGGAGGGAGGGAGGAAAGAAGGAAGGAAGGAAAGAAGGACAGGGGAAGGGGGAAGGAGGGAAGGAGGAAAGAAAGAAGGGAGGAAGGAAAGGAAAGGAATGAAGGACAGAAGGAAGGAAGAAAGGGGGATGGAGGAAGGAAAGAAGGACGGGAAGAAAGAGTGAGGAAGGAAAGAAAGAGAGAAGGAGGGAGGAAGGACAGACGGAAGGAAGGCTCAGGGGTTTTTTTACAATCTGTACAGCAATACAACATCCTCTGTCCTTAAACCGTAGATTCACATAAGGAAAAACTCCACCAACACAAAACCTTTCAATAAAGAAACCTTCACAACTACACCATCGTCACTTTTTAACAATGGTACAAATGTTAGCAATGGATGGAAAAATTGTGTGCGGGTCTGAAAATCACCGCTGCGTTACGTAACCGGTAACCAATAGCACGGTTACACACCGGAGCATAAACCCGCCCCTGCTGCTGTAGAGGTATAAATACATTCAGCGCACACTACTACTACTACAGTCTACAGTTAGCCAGTTAGCTGAGTTAGCCGCCGAGCTAGCCGCCGAGTTAGCCACCGAGCTAGCAGCCGAGTTAGCCGCAGAAAGCTCTCAGACCTAGCGTCCATATTTCTGGTAGAGGTGGTGACTTTGATTGACAGGTGACACTTGGAAGGGGGCGGGGCTTCAGCGGACTCGGCGGCCACCCCCACAGCGTTTGGGAGAAGAGAAATAGGCAGACTTTTACACAACTTTGAAGCCTAATTTCATATATTTGGCGATTTTTTTAATCATTCAAATTTTGCAGGGTGGTTAACACACTTTCCTGTTCCTTTTAAATAACATTTTCAGTTACATTGCCACTGAGTCACTTTGTAGCTATGACATCACTGTTTCATAAAAAAAACACAAAGCAGCTTTTTGTCTCATTCAAATGAGAAGTTGTCAGTTTCACAGCGCTCTGAACTTGCTGGCAAATATATGGATTCTGAATCCAAAATGAAGGATTGGATGTCTGAAGCGAGCCCACGATGCAAGACTACACACAGCCTGCCATGTTACTCATAACCTGCTCTGCACGTTCAACACCACAGAAGAAGAGGAAAGGAGCAGTGGGAGAGAAAGGATGTATGAATTCCTTCGTATCAGAGATAGCAATAGCCTAATTACATCTCTCCTTCTCCCTCCCTTTCTTCCCTCCTGAAGCTGTCGGTCGTCCAGACTGTTTTCTCGACTGACACATCGCCCCTCACCCACATGTTCTGCTCATGGAATAACCTTTGAACTCTAATGAAATGCTGTATTTCATCTAACAGCTGGCAGTACTGTAGTTTACAGTACCTCCTGCGATAAATCACACACCTACATCCATCTACTGTAGAGCTGATATCGTCTCGTTGTTTCTGAGCAGGTTACACCTTTAAAAGGAACACGCCTTCACTGTCGGGAGGCACTTGACCTTTAACCCCTCCTACTGAAACGCAGTCTTTGTAGACAGAGAGAAGAGCTGTTAAAAGCATCACACAGGCAGATGCTTAACCCGTTCAACCATTATAACCATCGTTGTACCTGTTGAGTTTAGAATTACGACTATGGAGTCCAAATTAAAGCAGCAAGGGTTGCAAACTCTGATATATTATTCCTAATATGGGGTTCCCTTAATTCCCTTAACCCTCCTGTTGTCCTCGAGTCAATGTAGGAAGGGAGGAAGAAGGAAGGAAGGAAGGGAGGATGGAAGGGGGGAAGAAGGAAGGAAAGGAGGGAGGAAGGAAGGAAGGCAGTAAGGAAGATGGAAGGGAAGGAGGGAGGGAGGAAGGAAGGAAGGGAGGGAGAAGGAAGGGAGAAAGAAGGAAGGAAAGGAGGGAGGGAGGAAGAAGGAAGGAAAGGAAGAAGGAAGGATGGGAGGAAGGAAGGATGGGAGGAAAGAAGGAAGGATGGAAGGGAGGAAGAAGGAAAGAAAGGAGGAAGAAGGAAGGAAAGGAGGGAGGAAGGAAGGAAGGAAGGGAGGGAGGAAGGGAGGATGGAAGGGAGGAAGAAGGAAGGAAAGGAGGAAGGAAGGGAAGAAGAATGAAGGAAAGGAGGGAGGAAGGAAGGAATTGAGGAATAAAGGAAAGGAGGAAGGGAGGAAGGACATGGGAAAGAAGGAAGGGAGGAAGGTAGGGGGGAGGAAAGAAAGAGAAAAGGAGGAAGGAAGGAAGGAAGGAAAGAAGGAGGGAGGAGGAAGGAAGGACAGAAGCAAGGAAGAAAGGGGGATGGAGGAAGGAAAGAAGGAAGGGAGGAAAGAAAGAATGAAGGGAGGAAAGAAGGAACAGTCAAAACAGACGGGGTCAATTTGACCCAGGAGGACGACACAAAGGTTAATTCCTTTAATGCAACGGCAGCATCCTCCCTTCAGTCACTCTCTGCCTGGTAAACACCTACGTTTTTTAAGTCCATACCCCCAGTTTTCATATAATTGCTACCTCAAACTGATTCTCTTTAATACATTATATAACATTCACCTCATTTTCACTGTAAACTGTAACTTTCACCGTAACTACATCTGTATATAATTCATTCTTATACATAATATTCATCTATCTTAATCCCATATGCACCTGTGTATATAACTTATTTTCCTGTGTATGTATATATATATATATATATAAATGTTTTTCACCTGTACATATAAATTATGTTCTTTTAAGCTCTTGCAAATCTGCATTTTGTTGCGCTTGTACTTGAACTATGTGCAACAACAAAGTTAAATGTAACCTAACCTAATGTAATCTAATGTCATTTTATCTAATCTAATCTAATCTAATCTAAAATTACAATTACCAGACATCAGCCTAGTGGCATCATTAGGTCATGTTTATGCATTATAAGGTGGATTTAGAAGGTTGAATATTCTCCATATGGCAAGTAAAGTGTCCCTTTATTATACTACAGCACTTGTTGCTTGCATTTAAAAATCATTCCTCAGTTGCTGAAATGATGATGATGAATGACCGTCTTAACCATCTTTTACAAGCTGCCTCTTTGATTAAGAGCGTTGTACCATCACGTCCAACCTGTTGACATTCTCATTTGATAAAATCACATTTGAGATCTCATTGCTGATTCGATTCCTGACCTAACTTCCCCTCTCAAATGAAAACTAGTCCCTCAACCAGCCAATTACCAAGGGTTGTTCAAGATCCCTAGAGCCCAATCATTAGCCAGCATCTCATAATTACCCCACCACTACCACCACCACTACCCCTCCACCCTCCCAAACACACACATACACCTCATCTCATATTGTTGATTAAGAGATCTGAGGGCCACACCGAAATAACTCACCTCCCCTCGTCCATTCATTTCCACTCCGAACACATCTAGTTAATAATCTCTCCATTTCTTGATTGAGAAATCTTCAGTTCATTTGAATGTATTTTCCACACACCATTAAAGGACAACCTAATACAGTAATCAGTACATTAATGGAACAGCATCCTGTGAGTAAAAAGTGATTTTTAATCAACGAAGCATGAAGTTCTGGCTCATCACTGTTCATTCAGCTACTTTTAAAAAAAAAAGAAAAAAAAAACATGGCTGAGTATCGGCTAATGAGACTCATTTTTCATTTGTAAGCACAAAGGAAACAGTCAGCAGTCTGGTCTGGTATTAATAAGAACATCATCTGTGGTGCAGATCTGATTTCTCTCCACGTCTGAAAAGCCGCGGCCCGACCGAATGCATCTAAGGCTTTCAAAACACAGCTGATGGATGACTGCAACTACCCCTCCCCACCCCTCTTTTCATTTATCTTTTTTTTTTATTTAATAAATTATCGTCAATGAGCAATAAAAAGCCTACAACGCCATCAATTGCGCCGTGTTTTTTCCCTCCCATTTTTTCCTTAAACTCTCAGGTCACTTCAGCATTTGCATATTTCCTCTCAAATCAACTTGAGCTTCTACTTATTAATTTCAATTACAAGATCATCTATTAAGGGTATGCTGAGTGGACCCCCCCTCCCCTCCCCTCCCTCTCAGAAGCGTGCACTGTCCACAATCAGCCACGCGTGTTGTGATAAATCGCTGGGAGAAGTCAAGCTCTCCAACGGCACTACTGTGACCACAGAGTATTAATCACAGCAGGACAGATTATTACCCGTCCTCCATCCATCTTTTCGCCGGTGACATTGCAGGGTCTAAACAAACAATAGTGTGTTGATATTTATCCACAACGCGCAGTGTGTTATGAGGCAGTTGCAGGCGCTCGTTATGGATCCTTGGGTGGAGACTGAGTAGCTTCAGCTGGAAAACTGACTCGCTTGTAGATTTTTCTGCCGCAATTTAGGCTGATATGATGATTTATTTGCAGAATTGTGGAGTGAAGAGACAATTATAATGAAGTTTGAAGAGTAATAGGCCGCTTGGAGATAGGGAGATGAATTATCACTGTCACTGATTGTTGGAGAGTGAATGCGCTCGGGAAGAGTGTATATAAAACCCCACATTTAGGAGTTGATTATGACTAACAATGGATTCTTTTTGTTTGTCCTGCAGCATCTCCAACTGTCCCACCGCTGCACTCGGAGCATTTCAAACCCTGTCATGAGAAGGACCTGGCCTACTGCCTAAATGGAGGCGAATGCTTTGTCATCGAGACGCTCAGCGGGCCTCACAAGCACTGCAAGTAAGTGATTGAGCTGATGTTAATATTCTGATTATTATTTAACAGCCTTTTCTTTTTTTTTCTTTCCTATCCTCTGCTTCTGTACTTTTGTTTTATTCTTTCCTCCTGCTCTTCTACTACTTCTTCCCTCTGAGAGCATCCATCAGGAAAGCCTGTGGTGTGTTCAGGGTGTGGCTCTGTGTAGTTTATGATATGGCCGCCTGTGATTAGACATTATATCGGGTGCTTTGGATAGGATGCTGCAGTTTAACTTGCCTTTATGAATTAAATATTAATATTTACATTCATTTGACTGAGTTTTGAGCTTCTCATATTCTGTAACAGAACATTTTGTAAGGAAGACTTGACCTGCTTATTGTCAGTCATAGAACATGTATACATGTATTAATGCATGTATATTTTATGAGGCAATTTGTGTTCAAAATACACAAACTAAAGTGAGTGAAAACAACATGAAAATCATCTAAATTTAAAGAAGGATCCCACGAAACATATTGTGTATCCTGAGTATCACAGTGAGCTCACCTCTTGTTGGTTTAAAAGGTTCAAAGTTTATATATTGATCCTTAATGGAGTCGGCTTGGATTCACAGCTATCACCGCATTCATAGAAAGTTCTCAAACCACTCCTGCTGCATTATCCACTTCTGTGCCACAATTGTTCGAACATGCACAATGACTGTAACTGCTTTGAAAAACAGGCTGCAGCTGTCATCCTCTTCACAGGAGGAAGATATAAACTTTTCAGATTATCCTTTCAATGAGGGAAAGTATTTGATACTGAAAACATACACTTTCAGCAGAGTTTTCTGTTCATTTACTATTTGCTGTCTGCAGCATCTATAGGAAAGATTATCTGCAGCTCAGTGTCTGTGCAGCTGTGTGCGTGTGTGTGCATAACCTGTGTGCACGTGTGTGTGTGGGTTGCCATCTTATGTGTGTGTGGCTTAGTTGTCCCAGATTTGGGAGTAGAGCTCATGGGCACTTAGCCCGCTCAAATATGGGGCCCCTTTACTAATTAAGTCCCAGAACAACTTCTTCCAAAATCTAACCGCAGGACTTCCACTCGACCTGTTTTTCAAAGAGCCTGTTTTGCCTCCCCTGGGGTGTGACTATGCATCTGTGCATGCACGAGTGTGTTTATGTGAGTGTGTGTGATTTTTGTGCATGATGGTGGAGGGGTTTCTTGTGGCTCTGCAGTGTAAATGAGATGTAGTACATAGAAAATGTACGGATAAAGTTGGACATGAGTGATACAGTGTAAGGTTTGCATGTAAACAGAAAACTGATAAATGCATTTACACTCATTGGTTAATATAAAATCTGCTTTTACATGCATGTGTCTGCGAAGGTCTGCACGATACAAGAGGCTGCTACCTGAAGGTTTTTTTCTTTTTGTCTGTTTTGTTTGGAGAAAGTGAAGTCAAAGCTCAGGGAGAGGAAAACAATTAGGTTTGTGCTGCAGAAATGATATAATAAAAAAGATGTCCTTGTTTACAAAACATTTAGAAAATCATCGCTCTAGAGGAGACTGAAGAGGAGATGACAGGACAACTGGTTGCTCAAGTGCTTGTAAATGCACTGAGAGAGTACTTCAAAGTCTGTCTTCTGCATTATTCAGGACATTATGCACTGTGTAATCCAGTCAGAAGTCAACCAAAGTCCACAACAGCACAGACGTCAGGTTTTTTTTAATAGCTTTATTTAGGAAAGAGATGAAAGTTGATGGAGAGAGAGAGAGAGAGAGAGAGAGAGAGAGAGAGAGAGAGAGAGAGAGAGAGAGAGAGAGAGAGAGAGAGAGAGAGAGAGAGAGAGAGAGAGAGAGAGCTAGAGACAGAGATAGAGAGAGAGAGGGAAGCAGGGAGCAGAGAGATAGAGTTGGAGAGAAAGACCCAAGTGTAGGCGGACGAGGAGTCGTAGCTGTTGCCCTCCTCCCCCTGCTTGCTGCCGTTGCCATGACAACATAATATGTGGACAAGCGTATAGCTGTTAAAGAGCGACGGTTTAGCGATGAACGCTGGGACGGCCTTGAACACGCTGTCTGTGCATGTTAATGTGTGTGTGTGTGTGTGTGTGTGTGTGTGTGTGTGTGTGTGTGTGTGTGTGTGTGTGTGTGTGTGTGTGTGTGTGTGTGTGTGTGTGTGTGTGTGTGGAGATGCAGAGGAGTGGGGAATGTGCACCGAGTTGATCTCTAACTGCTTTAATGTATGGCAATGACTTTCTAAAGGGAGATATGGACCATCAAACAATATTGCATTCACTCTCAATCTGAATAACAGCTGCTATGATTATGCACTAAATCTATGAGGTGCGTTCAGTACTTTGCCTAAAAAATAGTGACAGTGGAGTCGAGGCAGGGTAATGACTTTTGAACAGAGGAATTAAGCAAAGATGATGTTTTAATCTTGGAGCTTTTTTGCATAATATGAAACTTTTAAGTCATTAAAGAGCAGATATAAGAGTAAATATCAGTGAAATAATGAAATAAAAAAGGATAAATTGACATTAATTTATCCTCATCAACAAAAGAATGACAAATTTCACCTCAGGCACAGGATCAATGCATAATCTGATTCAGTTTGTGGTTACAACAAATTGAGACAAATCAGGTTGCAAAAGTGTGATCAATCCAGACACTTAATGGGGATAAATTGAGCCAGTTTGTGCCACTATTTGTCACAGAATGAATCATTTTTTATTCGCGAGATGAAACCTGATCCTTTTTGAAACGATTTTTCTCCAAACACAGTCATAACTCAAATATCAAGTGCCATTCCCGAGCAGTTGTAAAACAAGCGTAGATTGTCCCCCTGAGCGCTGTTTAACGTTGTCGGAGAAGCACGATGGTTGTGTTTGTGAAGCTATGGGGACGGATGCAGAAAAGGGAGATATTCGACGTCATAAGGACTGCACATTCACTTCCACGTGCACATACACACACACACACACACACACACACGCACACACCACTGCTTTGGGCAACATAGGCAGGCATTCAATCATTAGTGCTCAGCTAACCAGTAAATTAGTCAGTGTGCTAAGATAATATTTTCAGAACATGGCAAGAGGCCAAAGCATTCAGTAATAAAAAGTATGTGATGTTGAATTTGATTAATTACTTTTTCAGCTTAGGAGGATTTTCCCAAAGTTAACAAAACGAATGGATAGATTCAGTGTAATTACTGCTTCAAATAAAGTCACTTTAAATATCTTTGCCATTTTCCCCATATATGCTTCATCTCATTTGGCTCTTAACTTATATACTTTGATTTTTAGACAGAAAGCGGTCTCTCTCTGAATAACAAATCTACTCTTTTCTTAATTGTTTCCGATTGAGTCTGTTGAGCCAAACAATGTGAGGATTTAGATTCACTTCTT
Organism: Scomber scombrus; assembly: GCF_963691925.1. NCBI lineage: Eukaryota > Metazoa > Chordata > Actinopteri > Scombriformes > Scombridae > Scomber > Scomber scombrus. The sequence goes on from NC_084981.1 coordinate 27,011,903, forward strand.
CTGACTTGCCACCGTTTATTCATTCTGTCCTCGGAGTTGTGATGAATTCAATTTCTGGCTCCTTTATTGTTTACTTCCCTCTGCCAGAGTGACAAAGCAGGGTCTCCCTCCGTCCAGTTAGCAACAAGGGCTAGCGTAGCCCGTCTCATTGCCCTCTGTCCAGAGACCGTTTCAGAGCTATAGAGAGGCAATCTCACCTGGCAGGTGGAGGTAGCAGGGCTTTGGAAGAGATCCCTTCAAAGTCCCTGCCAATGAGACCAAGGCCTGACACAGTCACTCTCTGGAGGGCAGAAAGAGACACACACACACACACACACACACACACACACACACACACACACACACACACACACACACACACACACACACACACACACCCTGACCCAGGCTGTGTGCTGAAAGCTCAGATTTTGGACCAGACTGTGGTGTGGGTCACAGAGTCGGCCTCTCTGCAACTGAGGCTCTTTTTCAGGAAGACATTTTCTTGAACACGACTTGTGATAGAAGACCCGTTTGTCGTAAGGCTCGAGGCAAGTAATGTGGCTAAAAAATTCACATCACTGCACCTAGATCGTTTTCAGAATTTAATTGATCGCTCATGGGGTATTTTGTGACTAGAAATGATAAACAGCAACGTTGGTTTAAGGTATCGATTGCTAAAGTTGAAGGGCAGTGTGCTGTAGTGATGTAGAGAAAAAATGAATTATTTTTTCTCTTTCTTTTGCTTATAAAGGTTAAAATAGAAAAGCAATGTCACTGTGTTTACATTTCCTGTTCCTCCAGACTCTAATATACTTTTGTGTTCCTACTTCTCCTCTCTCCACCTGTTTCACCTTAATACTGCAAGAGTGATGAGGACTTTTGTCTCTGTCCCTACAGTAAAGGATGAACATCTCATCATAGAGAAAAAAACTGCCATTTTATATTTAGTGTCCTTAAAATCTCTCAAACTCAATTACAACTTGTTCTAAAAGGACTATAATAGAAATACAAAGCAGTGTCTTATTGGCTGTTGGAGTGTTGAAGATGCACACCATGTAATCACAGGGTCATCCTTTGTACTTCTGCTGTGATTATTCATTTAAAAAAGTCTCACAAAAAACAAACTTTAGAATCACAAGCAGGCATTAGTCATAACCTTTCCCCATTTCACTCTCCAGCTAATCTCTATGAGAAGCACGAGCATGAAATTGGGGTCAAATGTCCAACTTAAAATATCTTTAAGAGGACAACAAGAAACCACTCCAAGAAATTAAAGGTAAACTTAAAAAAAAAAAGAAAAAGTGAGAAACTAAAATGGAAAAACCAATGGATTAAACCAATTAAAACCAATTCACGACCGAACTGTGTATCTGAGGAAATGAACCCAGAACAAAACAGGCTTTGAAGAGATGTGAGCGACGATGTAGGCGTGAAAAATTCATCCGCTCGATAACAGCGGTCCCTGAATTTGTTCGAAAAAGGTCAAGAACAAGCTAGAGGGGCAAGGTTATGCAGCAGACCAAACCACTTCTTTTCATGAGTGTAATCCACCTTCCCTCACTCACAATCCTCCTCATCCTCCCTTCCTGTCTCTCTGGACTCCAGCCTTTTCTTTTTCCTGGGTGACCTCAGGCTTTTCCAAAGCGTTCAGCCACGGACCAGCGCTGCCAGATTGACTCGAGCCTCATAGGTGCAAAAATGTGACTGCTCAGTGGAATACATAATATTACCTTTCCCCATTCACACACACACACACACACACACATGCTCACACTGGCAAGCCAATTAACATGAAGCATGCATGAAATTGAAAAATATAGCAGTAATAACACACAGATCTAAGCTGCCAGTAAACAAGGAGATTAAAATGCATAAAAAAGAAGAACAGGTACCTGAAGCATGTGGGAGCAAAAAGACTGAGTCACATATCACACCTATTATATTCATTTTAAGATATACAATATATCATAGTCATACATCACCGACAGGCATCAGTCAAACTGCAATAGTGAAGAAATGCTGCCAAGCAAAAAGAAAACAATACAGTTCATATTTAGATTGGATACTTAGGTGTTTTATTGTCTGAGGTCTTCCCAGAGCTGTATTACTACTCTGCAAGTCTTTTTTCACATCCCAGTAAGTATGAATTTAGCAATTTGTTGATGTGTAGATTTAAAAATCGGCTAAATTTAAATGAAAAGTTAAACATTTTCAGATTTAAAGGTCACGTATAGTTTCAGTTTCATCGAATGGAGTATATATTTTGAATGTGGTTGAATCCATAGCAACCTATTTTCTAAAGCTCACAAATGCTTGCTATTAAATTTGGGAAGCATAAAGTCACAACCCAGCCTCATAACAGTTTACGAAATAGTCACAAAGTTTAATCTACAGATTCGTGCATGGACTCAAATTTTCCATTTTTTTCTCGACACTCATTTATGAATTTAAAAATGAGCTAAATTTAAATGAAAACGTTTAAAATTCTCAGATGTCAGGGTCACATATAGTTGAATCAATAGTAACCTATTTCTAAAGCTCACAAATCATCAATTCCATGTTTACTGGGTTACTCGCTGTTGTGAACATACTAAATACTCAACATGTGTTCAAAATATGCTTGCTATGAAATTTGGGAAGCATAAAGTCACAACTCAGTCTCATAATCACAAAATGTAATCTACAGTACAGATTCATACATGGGCTCAAATTTTTCATTTTTTTCTTGACACTTTCTTGACTTTCAAATGACTGTATTTCAATGACTATGAAATGTATTAATTTAAATGCTGTTGAATCAATAGCAACCATTTCAAAAAAAAAAAAAGCTTTACTTCTCAAACAAATTTCACTCAGCTTTGAATGTCAAAAGACGTCTTGACATTGTCTGACATGCAAAACACTGATTAATATGTATGAGGCTACTTACTGTTGTGTTCATAATAAATACTCAACACATGTGTTTCCCGTGGTATTTGGAAGAAAACCAGTCTCACAGTCACTCGGTAGTCATGATTTTTTAAATATATATTGTTGCCTATATTTGAAAGTAGCTGGCATAGAGGCCAACAGGAAGCAGGGAGATAGAGAGATGGGAATGATCTACAGCAAAGGTCCTTTGCTGGAGTCGAACCAGGGATGCTACGATTATGCGGCATGCAAAGTAAACACTCAGCTTCCAAAATGTAATCTACAGATTCATGTACATGGACACAAATTGGCCATTTCTTCATTGACACTCAGCATGACTTACAAATGCATGTATTTCAATTGGAAGTATCTTTCATGCCTGCACTAAAATGGTAAATGGACTGTACTTATATAGCGCCTTTCTAGTCTTTTCGACCACTCAAAGCGCTTTACACTACAACTCATTCACCCACATTCATACACTGATGGCAGGCAGCTACCACGCAGGGTGCCAACCTGCACATCAGGAGGAAGCTTAAGTATCTTGCCCAAGGACACATTGACACGTAGACTGGAGGAGCCGGGAATCGAACCCCCAGTCTTCCAGTTGGAGGACGACCGCTCTACCTCCTGAGCCACAGCTGCCCCCTAAAAGATTGACAGACGCCATCAACTAAATCTAATAGATTAAAGTTGAACAGGTTAAACTTTGAATGAACTGTCGTGAGGCTGTGTGGAAAGTCATAACGTCGAATGTGACCATACCAAGAAGTAAACTACAGTGAGGGAGTGTCGCTCTCCAAGGTCCTGAAGTCTCTCCTCCTCAGCAATTTGAGCACTTGGAGGAACACATACAACCACTCATACAAAACCACACACATGTAAGTGTCAGTCAACCCCAAGAGACCTCCGACATTGTTGCAGTGCGCACAGCAAGAGTGGAGGAATGCACGGAGGGGTCATTGCATTCTGTGCGATATTGTTTCTGACAAGCCGGGATTTACCTTGACAGGAGAAAGCCTGTGGGATAACGGTGTGTCAAATGTTCACTATATAGAAAGTGCACATTTGTGTTTCTGTGTGTGCATGTTGAGTATATGTCAGGCAGAGGAGTGTAAATATGTGTTCTCCTGCCTACATCCAGAAAACCATCTTCTTTGTGTTCAAATGGAAAACACCTTTTTTTATTCTTGCAGTTGTTCATTCTCTCTAATTCTTGGTGTTTTTTTTGTTGTTTTTTTTGCCTCACCCTGCTCTCCCTCCATCTCCGTCTCTCCGTCTAACTCTCTCAACCCTCATCGCCATCTGTGCGATAATAATGGCACACCACTGGGAGTTGGAATGGTTTCTCTCTGACAGTAATAAACAAGGCTGATGCCGTTGCATGCTTTCGAGGTGGGAGAAAATTAAACAGATAAGAGACTGCATATTGTGGCTACAAGGCACCGCTTTCGGCGAATGAATCCTCCAAGGCAAAAAGAGGAACACTCAGTGTGCCCGGGAACGGAAAACAGAGGCTGGGAGGGAGCCAAGGAGGGAGGAAGACAGATATAAGCCAAGAAAGGAGACGATGGAAAAAAAATAAAGCCTTTTTTTTATTTTTTATTTTTTTGGTGACATGGTGAGTGAGGAGAGAGTGTGAGCGATGGTGGCCAAACGTCAGTATGTCACTGTGTGCTGATTAAATTAGCACACAATGAAGACTTAATGATCTTTTGGCAGCTCAATCAGGGTGTTTTATAAATGGAAGTCAATGCAGTAAAGAGGAACAAGCTATTATTTTTCTCTTTTAATCATTCTTATTGTATTACTATTATTTGCTCTTCTGTTTTTTTTAGGTATTTTAGCTACATCTTGTGCTTAAATAGAAGGGCAAAAAATACCATGGTGGTTTGTTTTATGGGTTTTATATTCTTTAACCCTCCTGTTGTAGGAGGGAGGAAAGGAAGGAAGGAAAGGAGGAAGGAAGGAAGGAAGGATGGATGGAAGGGAGGAAGAAGGAAGGGAGGAAGGAAAGGAGGGAGGAAGGAAGGACAGGAGGGAGGAATGAAGGGAGGAAAGGAAAGGAAAGAAGGAAGGGAGGATGGAAAGGAAGGAATGAAGGACGGAGGAAAGAAGGACAGAAGGAAGGAAGAATGAAGGGAGGGAGGAAGGAAGAATGAAGGGAGGGAGGAAGAAGGAAGGAAGGGAGGGAGGAAGAAGGAAGGAAAGGAGGGAGGAAGGAAGGACAGGAGGGAGGGAGGAAGCAAGGAAGGAAAGGAGGAAGGGAGGAAGAAGGAAGGAAGGAAGGAAGAAGGAAGGGAGGGAGGAAGGAAGGAAAGGAGTAAGGAGGGAGGGAGGGAGGAAAAGAGGAAAGAAGGAAGGAAGGGAGGAAGGATGGAAGGAGGAGGGAGCAAAGAAAGAGGGAAGGAGGGTAATACTGAAGGAAAAATTAAAGAAAGAGGGAGGAAGGAAGGAAAGAAGGAACAGTCAAAAGAGATGGGGTCAATTTGACCCGGGAGGACGACAGGAGGGTTAAAGTTCTACTATACCATTTTTTTCACATCATCAATGAATCATATGTGCAATCTAATCTGAAATAGGTCCCTCATACAATCAAATCACCACCAACTCTGCAGCCTTTCACAGCTTTTTGGCCTCTTTAAGTTCATTGGTTGGTTGGCTGTATGATTCGGTCTCACCGCTCTCATCAGCCCTGTTTACAGCTGCAGCCGGCAGATGTTTTACAACAACAAATCTCTGATAAACCAAGCGTACACCACCTGCCCAGCACCACAACAGCTGAAGGCAAATTTGGCAACTTGCTCACGAAGGAAGTTGAAGAAAGTTAAAGACATATTTTTTTATGAAGAGTTAGTGGGGGGGGGGGGGAGAACTTTAGCTAGAAGGAGACAGAAGGGGACACAAAGCATGAATCTAAATGACTTAAAACTTGAGTGAATCAGCCATTTTTAGCACAGAAATTAACCGTAACAACCATAGACTGTATATAAAATGGATGTAACATCCGTGACGTCACCCATTGGTTTGTGGACTGCTGCTTGGAAGCCAATAGTATCGGATCTGAGCAGCGCCATCTTGAAAATTTCAGGTGCATGATGGGTAAAAAAAAACGAACTACTACTACTTATATGGGCATCAGGAGGAGCATGAGGCGCCCTCCTGAACCTGTGAACCAATCAACCTGTCAATCACGACGTAGCCACGCCCTAATGCATACCCTGCTTTATCGTCACATATAAAATCAGGGAGGCCAAAATGTCCCAAATGAACATCATACTGCATTGAAGAAGGCTTTAAACTAGCGATTGAGACCATAAACACATTTTGAAAACGTTTACTGAGGTTAGAAATCAAGTGAGAAGTTGGTGAATTCTCCATTGACTTGTATAGAGACGGAAGTCCTTTTGACACCAAAACGGTCGCCCCCTGGTGGCCTTTTGATAGAATGCAGTTTTAAGTTACTTCCGCGTTCGCATCATTTCAGAGGACCCGAACTCTGAATGCCATTTCCTCGGATTTCCAACTTCTCGACTTCCAATCGATTCGTATTGACGGCTTGTTAGTTTTAATTAGCAAGATTTAAGAAGTTTAATTGTGCAATTGCATTAGCTCACTCAGTTTAGTAAACAGTGAAGAGTATCCAATTAAGCCTCTTTCACAAACATACACTTATACTGTTCGTGTGTGTGTGTGTGTGTGTGTGTGTGTGTGTGTGTGTGTGTGTGTGTGTGTGTGTGTGTGTGTGTGTGTGTGTGTGTGTCAGCTCCAAAATTGTGTATATGTATAATTGTTGGTAGGAATGATTCTGTCAAAGCCGTCATGATAATTTAAAGTATATATATATACATTTATATGTAGGAGTAACATCACATATGGCACACAGGAGTTTGACAGGAAGTGACAGGAAATCTGAAATGCTGAGATGTGCACTGTCGGCGGTAATTCTCAAAAGCCTTAAATAACTGTCACATTCAACACTGTAATAAATAACAGTACTTGGAGAAATTGTGATCATTAATCACGGTGATGTTTTCCTGTGAATAACTCTCACAGCCTGTGGCAATTGGACCCTGATGGTGCCAAATGCAGGGTTTTAAAAGACTGCTTGAAAAAGAATATCCTGAAGCAGTGAGATAGAAAATTGTAAGAAGAATAAATATTTTCATTATTGGCTTTATTACTATTTTCATTTTCATGATTTCATAGCAGAGATTGCACTAATAATTGGCAGTTCTGTTTTTACACAACACCTGTATTCACCACCCAAGGATAAAAATACAACTACAAGAACATACAGACATATAAGAAAATGTGAAATTTGATTTATGGAGACAGAAGCCTTTGGCAAAAAACAGTACACCTCAGTATTTGGACTTTTTCTAATGCTCCCAAAGGGAAGCTGCTCAAGTCAAAAATCCTGCAAGTATGTTAACTTATCACATCACTTGTTGTAAATGTTGTGAAGGAGACAAACTAAAGCAGTGATTTCTCATTTTTTCCTTTGATTGAATACAGTGCAAACTCGCTCTGCAATGTTTAGCAATGCCTTGAATACTTAAAGCAGCAACAGTAAACTATCAAAAGATAAATGAAGATAACTTAAAACACATTAACCCTTACATACTGCTCATATTTTAACCATTAACAGTATGTAGAAATGTATTTTGCATCCATATATATCTTATCAGTCTTTTTTTATAGAGAAAAATACATAAACAATCACACTACTTTATGATCTCACGTTATCTTAAACAAGAGAACATGACTACCATAAATATTTGAAAGTGAAGGATGCAACAACATTTGAAAGGTAGGGTTCATTACAACCATTAAAACCATCAATCAACACTGACCCAGCTGCACAAAACCTTAATAATGTTTAAATATTTATATTGTTTTATAATCTGGGTGACTTTAGGGGTAAAAACAGGCTTTAATAATGTTATTTGGGGTGTTTTTCATTGTTTTCAAATGTCAAACTGGGTCAAATTTGACCTGAACCTTATGTAAGGGTTAATATTCAGTTTTCCCATTTTCCTCCTTTTAAGATTTGATTAAAAAAATCCTATTCCACAACTCTGATAGCATCTTTATACAGTATGTAATAGTATTTCACATCTCCACATCTTTATGGCTAAACCATTTAATCCAGTGGGAATATTGCCTTGTGTTTTGTGCGTCATGTGGATTTATTCCTCCATTTAAAGTAAAGTTGGGTTTAAACAGTGTTTGACTGCACAGCATGAGGTTGTGCTGACTGGCCCAAAGGCTAGTCAGTGGGATTTAAGGGGTTAATTAAAGTGCTGACAAAAAAAATAAGCTAATCAGTTATACAAATATAATTGAATAAATGGTTCCTAATGCGTTTATGTCCATAATGCTTCTTTACATAATGTGCAATGGATTGTGAAGTGTCCTAAATGTTCTGCTCCAGCCAGCTGGCAGAGCTTCCTACAGGCTGCCCAGCTCTCCAAAAAACCCTAATATTTTTTTTATGGTATCGAACACAGTGAAAGCAAAGGTAGTAAAGATAATTCCACTTCCTGGTATGCTTTTTTTTTTTAAGCGGGTGACAGCCAGGATGAAGGCTATTTCATTACATAAATCACTGATAGAAATCAGTGAGCGGAGAGATATGGGAGCACATTTATATTCAGACGCCCCCACACAGTGAGCTCATCTTTAGGAGGCTTGTAAAACGGTATGGTGCGGTATATTTGGTCATGTGTACAAGCAGTTTGTTGGTGTGCTATGCTCTGCCAAACATATCAGAGATGCCCAGAGGAAGCCGAGAAGGAGAGTCATGACCTCATGGTGAATGACAAACGCGAGAGGCACGAAAGGAAAGAAGGCTGGCGGGAGAGACGGGGGTTATAGGAAGAGTTTGGCACATCAAAGGTTGAGGAATATTTGGGCATCGTTCAGTTTAACGATGCACATACACACACAGGATGTTGTACAGTAACAATACTCAGCAGAGTAAGCGAAGGAGATAGTGAAAGGACAAGGGGAAGAGAGGAGGGAGGAAGTAGACATACAGTAATTTGGTGCTGTTCGTAATCAAGGCATCCCTTTCAAGTCAGCAGGTTTGATGTGTTAATGAGATGCAAATGTATGCAAATGATCCCTCCTTTTCCCTCCAAAACTCTGACTGAGTTTCTGTTGCCTCCTCCTGCAGGATGGTAGAACTCTGAATAAATACGAGAATAGAGCATGGAGAAGAAGTATTGATTTTTTCTTCTTTTTCTTGTTTTAAAGAAAAAAAATTAAAAAGGGGGAAAAGTTGTAAGCTGGCTGCAAAGACACACATTTTCCACGGCTACCTTGGGGAATCTTTCCCCACTGACTGTACTCATGCACAGCGGCAAATTTCAGTGTGAATGAGGAGAGGGAACGAAAACTAATGTGACAGTAAAAAGAGGAGGGTGTGCGAAGTAAAATATGTACATAGAGGATCGTGGGGAGAAAAAGAAGAAAGAGAGAAATAGGGGAATGAGGGACAGAGATTGGAAGCGACAGAGAGGGAGAAGAAGAAAAAAGAAGAGAATAACTGAAGACAAGCTGTGTCTGCAATATTAAGCAGGTCCAGAGTCCCAGTGCTACCTGGGAGCTGCACCAGCCTGTAGTGCACTTCACTCAGAGATGGCAGCAGCAGCGCCCCCGAGCTGAGCAGCGTCTGTCTCCCACTCTGACTAACAAGAAGCAGCCTCTGCGTTAGCGTTAGCGTGTTCTCAGATGAGCGAGGCTCGATTACACACATGCACGTAAGCACGCGTGTTGTGTATGTACTGTAACCCTTATAGCAAAGCACCCACTCATTTAGATGCTTCACCAACATGCAACAATGACAGGACTCACACACCCAATCTCAAGGTGCAGCAGCTCCTTCGTTAACCTCTTCTTCTCTGAAGTGTTCATGAATATTTAACGCTGTCACCGTCATGCAAACACTCAGCTGTTAGCCATTTTGACATCTTCAGGTCGACGCCCCAGTAATTGTCCTGTTAGGCCGCCTTTTTTTCCAATTACCTGGAATCCTGTTGAAACACTATTGTTCCATGGTAGTAGTTTTAGTTTATTGTAGAGTCAGGCTATATCGCTGCAGTTCTAAGGATGGCAGCGCTGGTCTATCGATCAGTCTGACACTTTGGTCTGGAGTCTACTAACATCTAATAACATCTAATAAGTAGTGGATGGATTGCTATTAAATTCGGTACAGACATTTGTGTCCCTTCAGGATGAAGTGTATTAACTTTGATGATTCCTTAACTTTTCATCTAGCACCATGTTCAAGTCAAATTGGTGATTAGTCCAATATGTCGGACGTTGATTTATGACCAAATACCTTCAAAACTAATAGCATTCCTATTAGCCTCAGTTGTACTTCGGGTTTAGTGCTAATTTATGGCGAACACAGTAACACTTTACATGCATGTTAGTATTTTATATGACTCACTACAGCCTCAAAAAACACCAGCATGGCCTCATTTTTATAGATAAGTCTTTGAATCCTGTTGATAATGAGTTTGGAAAGCTAAAAAGAAAGCTGTTAATGTGTTTGCGACTGAAAGTGAAACTCCATTCAACTGATAAAGAATATGAACTACAGGTAAAAGCTCTGGAAAAAACTAGTACACACCTTAAGTTTTTTTAGTAGGCTTATATAATTCACCCTTTGTGTTTTCATGTTGAGCTGCGGAGGAAGGATATCAACAAAAACAGGACATTTAGTATTGAAAACACACATTTTTGGAAGGTATTCATTTGATTTGATTAATATTTTGCACTTACGTCACTTCAACCGAAAGCACATTTGGATATTGTCTAATGGTCAGTATGAACAGGAGGAATGGCTACTGCAAGAAAAACCTGTTTGAATGTTAATTTTTTGGCTCCTGACTGGTGATTTATGACAGACTTCAAAATGTGTGACCCTATAATTTAAGATTCTTTATAAGAAGCACTATGCCCTTAGTAGAGATTGAACTCTGAAGCATAAATTACACACATTTAATTTCATATAATTAATTTTATCTGAAGCGTAAATGGTCATGTGACCCCTTTCCCATTGATCTGATGGCAATTCAACATGCAGGTCTCATGTCTGAAAGAACACCATGGTTGCTTTTTACACATTAAAGCCACCAATGCAATCTTATTAGGTCAGACCTAGTAATATTTCACGGCACGGCATAAGTCTAAATTGAATGCCGTCAGATTAACGTAAAAAGGCTGCAGCAACACGAGCTAAAACATGCACACAGAGAGATAAAAATGCACGTCTCGTTTCACCTTCTGACATCACTGGAATACATTTAAATATCGCAATCATCGTCTCGTATGTACAAAATCAGCTCAGCAAATTAGGAAAAACTGTGAAAGAGGCAATTCTAAGGAGAGCAATGTTACTTTTTTTTTTCTTTTCATTCCAAAATTAATCTTGCACACAGTTTGGGTGTTGAGTCAAGGAATAAAAATCATGTAGGGGAAATGGATTAAATTCCAACACATGCAGTATTAATAGCAGCGATACTAAAATTATATTTATGTCACTGCTTTTATGGAATCAGTAGAGAATAAATATTAAATATGAATCATTTTGCTTCATCATATCTTGCATTGTATAAAGCTGAACTAAAACCAACACGCTTTAAACATTGAATTAATTGCAGAAGTGATTTATTTCAATTTAATCAATAAATTAGACAGAGATTCCTCATGATTTCTAATCAGTGGTTATAAATCTGCATATAATATAAGTGTCAGAGTGGGTGGTTGTGTTTATTTTTGTACACAAACACTGCTGGCTATAAAAAGATAATCATGTGCTGCAGAAACATAGCCAATAATGGAGCCATTATTTTTCTCTTTTTTCGCTTTACTGCAGGGCAGTTTGTGCTTGGCCAAGAGTGGAGAAACTATTTCAAGGCTTCAGCCCCACAATGCTTTGCTCCAGGGTGAGACCGGGCATAGATGTAGGAGTCTTTCCATCTTCCAGCCACTCTCTTGTCGGCCATAGGTTAAATCCAGTATCTGTCAGAAGGTGGTATGATGTGCTGTAGGTCTCCTTCTGTTGTCAGCTTGTTACTGGGAGAGAGAAAAAAAGAGCTCGAGGATGAGTGATGGAGTGGAAGAGTGAATATCTCCAGAGAGATTTAGAGTACAACTGTCATATCTGGTCGAGGGGAGGAGAGGAAATGAAATGAAGTGAAGTGCAGGGTTTTGGGGGGATGAGGAGATGATGGCATTGATCATTGACTGAGATTGTATATGAATATGGACGACGTGTCTCTACTTCTTACCGCTATGCAAAAGTGAAGCCAAAATATCTGCTTTTAGGGAGCTTCCATCTTGCTTGTTTGACGTCATTTGGATTTCAGCCATCCTGCCGCCTGACGGAGGTTTGAGAGCAGCTGTCGATCATGACGTCACACTCCCTTTAAATATCATCAAATATCTAATTAAAAAAGAACTTGAACAAACATCAGTGTGATAAGAATGACCTAAAATGACATAAATCATCTTTGGGAAATATTTATTTGACATGGAGGGGGCGAAATTTATGACCTATACTGCAGCCAGCCACCAGGGGGCGATTCACATATTTTGGCTTCACTTTTAGGGGGCTGCCATGATGTCCATCTTTAAATAAAGCAGTATAAGGCAGTGATACTGATAGATGCAGGCAAGCTTCTGTGTCAAACTCCAAGCTAACATACATTATATACACATACAGGGGCAAACATGTCAACACATACACTGTAAACACACACTTGTAGGTAAACAGGAACGAGCCAGCTCACAGTAAACAAGTGGTAATGGACACTCAGCCACTAGCGAAATATTTATTTAACTGTTTGTGGTTGCAGTGATATCCTAATACACACATGACATCAACCACAAAACAGCATGATTATCCAGCATGTCCACACTCTCGGGGTCTAAAATGTGTGGTTTAACAAGCGTGCACACACACATACATACACACACGCATAAACTTTATGGACACATGATGAGAATATTTTCCATGTTTCCTGTGATGATTCTTACCTAAAGTACGAGGACGACTCGGAGTCTTTATCGCCGGCTGCACTGCTCGTACTGCTGCGAGACAAAGCTCAGAACTGACCTTTTGTGCTGCCATTATAACTTAACCGCCTTCAAACTGAAAGCCGAGACGGGAGTAAAATAGGACGAGTCACCAAGTTGAAGCAACGTGATGATCAAATGTGACAAAAAAAAAAAAGAAAAAAAGATTTATGGTGTTTTTTTTAATGCAAATTCCCCAAAACACTGTGGCCATTAATTATTATGAGCTCTAAAGCCTAAATTATGATTTAAATTGGCCACAGTTTACATCCCTGACATGATTAAGATATCTCCTTTTTTTTAAAAATAAAAGGAAAGCAAACACATGCTCATTAATTTTATATAATAACATTACAGAAACGGACTGTTTTTGCCTTCACGTCGAGCATTATCACATCGCTAAACAAATGTCCAGCTGGCTCCTGCTGAACACACACGGGATGCACACTCGTGACTTTATTAGCTCCACTGACAATCCCCATCCTTATTGTGCATTACTGTATATCTGCATTGGGACTGTGATGCATCATTTTCGAGAGTGCTCCATCAAAACGTTCATCCTCACGTGGAGCAGCGGTACCGGCTATGCATTGTATGAAACAAAACCATCCAAAAAACGTCAGCTTGTGGATACAACCTAAGCGTTTTGTGTTGTGCTTTGTGAGTGAGGGGAAGTGCCAAAGAAAATAAGCTTTACTATTGTTGCTTTGTTGATGGGCCCAGTGGTGGGATTTGCTAATTACTAAATGTTCCAATAAAGTTACTAAATATCAAGACCTTGCAACAGTTACATAAGCTTCTTTTTTTTCATATTTTTGAGGCTGTTCCCTGTTGTACATCGTCGTGCTGACAAATCCTATTGTTGAAACAAAATGACCTTTTGGCTCGGGCCCTTTTGTGCAGGGAGAAGGTTTTTTTTATTTTTTCTTCCACGGGAGAGAGTTTGCAGCATTTTTTTGTTTTTTTAACACGCTAAATGATTTCTTCTTCCTTCTGCGTCGTCTGTTCCTTCTTGCCCTCTCTGTCACAATCCTAAGAGATAAGAGGCATTTTTTTCAAGTTTTGACAACTTGTGTCACAGCATCATGCAGAGAAAACAGAATATGAAAAAAAAAAAAAAAAAAAGAGGAAGGATAGAAGGAGTGGATCTGGGTGCTGGACAGATTTACAGTGTCCAGAGCAGATTGGGATGTTTTGCTTTTATGCCGACATGCTGCTGAGCCGCTTGATTCAGGAGGCAGCGGCAGACTAAAGTACAAAGTGAAGGTTTTATTAAGGTCACAAAGTAACTTTATACCTCCTCTATTAGTGTACGGCAGGCTGGCTTATGGAGATACAAAGGGCAGATCGATCAGCATTGCAGATGGAGCAGAGCGAGGCGGAAGTCGGCGGAATTAGCTTTGATATGTGTTATAAATCAGCTGGTAGCGACTGGCGAGCTCACAGGGGTGGCTGCTAATGTCTCCCAGTGTGATAATATAAACATCTGTTTGCTAAAATAATACATTACAGCAACACGTGTGATCACACACTTAGTCACGATCACTGTCACACACACACACACACACACACACACATACACACACTCTCTTGACCATATAACTGACAGGGATGGGATGAAATTAATTCTGACAGGACGAGTATATAGGGAGAGAGTATGTCTATAAATAATGTTCTTTGAGAATTAACTACATATGATCTTAGTGTCCCTGAAGGGAAAATCTAAATTATCATATATGATGTTATTTAGAGAAAGAGAAGAAGAAGAAACACTTTGAGCTCATTATTTTTTTACTCCTCCATCAGTTTCCTTTTGGAACTTAGGATGCCTTAAATTTGATAAATATGCATCCCATATATAAGTGTAAATATCATATACAGTCCATAATAGCATATTTGCAAGCTTTTTAACTGTGTTCACTATAGAGAGATAATTACACAACATCAAAGGAAGTTGCGCTGTGGCCGAGCCGCTTATAGGAATAGTGAGTTGATACATAACTGAATAATATGCAGGGTGTTTCCTTTACCTTAATACATTCACAGCAGCAGTGGTCCTACATTTGAATCTAACAGGAAGTGGCTTTGTTTTTATTTGTGTTGCATTGCAGCAACAATGGAGGAGACTCTGAAGCTGCATTGTGCAATGGCAAAACCTTTTCTTCTTTCTTTTGTTGTGTTTTTTATTGGATAGCTAACAAACTAACTGTGGTATAATTTACTGGTGTATATGTGCTGCACTAGTCTGTGCATATTTAGTATATAGCTTATTTACAATTATGTATCTTTCTGTTAATCAGTGACCATTTGACCATGTTTTGGTGCAGTACACACCAGACTCTGATTGACTGAAATCATATAAGTTATTTGTTAAATTATCCTAAAGGGGAGTTTTTTGTGATTTAATGTTATTTTTTATACTGTTATGATGTACAGTGTCTAGGTTAAACATGATCAAAGCTCCAAAACTTGAGGTGAACATGTGTAGAAATGTTCCCTGCAAGTCAAAATTACCTTTACGTCCTCATCAAACTGACTCTAAATTGTTCTCATATGCCCACAAACAGCTGTCTGCTTCATAGCCTTTGTTGCTTTTCCATGTGTTGTTTGCATTATCAACTCCTATTTCAGATTGGATGCCGCCTCAAACATGTACGATGTGTTTGAGAAGTATATATTTGGATTAAAGAACAAAAAAAAAAGAAGTGCATTCCTACTACTGCTGGATGTTTACATATGCAGCAGGACTGCTCAGCTTCCTGAAGCTAACCATTCAAAACAGAGGGGGCTCTTAAAGGGGAGGTGGGTCTTAAAGAGAGTATTCAGACAGAGGGGCTGCATAAAGGACCAGTTTAAGATAAGTAAGGAGTTTGGCTTTTTTTTTTTTTTTTTAACTGTAAATCATGCAAAGATATTCCAGTAGAGCCCCAGAATATAAATGCAGACATGGAAATGTGCATGATAAGACCCCCTTTAAATCATAATATGAGCATGAGACAGTGAAAAAAAAAAACCTCTTTCACACACATGCAAATTCTAACCATGTCAAGCAACTCGATGAGACCTGAAAATCATAAATATGTATTCTTTTTGGGTAAATATGTGCAGACACAGGAATGCGGTGTGTCTGACACTGAGGTCACGCTGGTGTGGAATACAATAGTGAGCAGCAGAGACAGTGAGCGTGGATCTGTGCATATGTGTGTGTGTGAGAAATTGAGTGAATACATTTCAACAGGTCCTCCAAATTAAACAGCACATGTGTAGTTTGACCATGCACAACCCATAGGAGCTTTTTTTTCTAATTAAGGCGGCTCTATCTGCAGTAGTCAGCAGGTCGACATCATTTATCTCTGCTTTCCACATCACTGTTAAAAAATAATGATGTTTTTTTTTGAGGTGACAGAGGATTGTTAGCAAGGCCCCGTGTGTAAATTCAGTGAATGAATGAAGTGCAGTTAGTCTGTAAAGGGCACTTTTGCTGTCGTACGACTATCAATTATTAGCGTCTTTAGTAATTGGAAGAGCTGTTTGCAAAAAAAAAATATGCAAAACATGCAACAAAGTAAGTTTACAAGACTTGAAGCAAATTGCCTGAAGCAAGATCAGAGGCACAACTGACTTTTCTGCCCCTACAAAAAATACTGAGGCAACTTCTCCAGCAATTGTTAAATATTTGTGGTCACACTCCTCCTGTAGTAAACATAGACTGTATATAAAATCGACGTAACATCCGTGACGTCACCCATTGGTTTGTGGACTGCTGCTTGGAAGCGAATAGTTTCGGATCTGAGCAGCACCATCTTGAAAATTTCCGGTGCATGCTGGGTAAAATAAAAACACGGATTCTACTTATATGGGCATCAGGAGGAGCATGAGGCGCCCTCCTGAACCTGTGAACCAATCAACCTGTCAATCACAACTTAGCCACGCTCTAATGCATACCCTGCTTTATCGTCACATATAAAATCAGGGAGGCCAAAGTGTCCCAAATGAACATCATACTGCATTGAAGAAGGCTTTAAACTAGCGATTGAGACCATAAACACATTATGAAAACGTTTACTGAGGTTAGAAATCAAGTGACAAGTTGGTGAATTCTCCATTGACTTGTATAGAGACGGAAGTCCTTTTGACACCAAAATGGTCGCCCCCTGGTGGCCTTTTGATAGAATGCAGTTTTAAGTTACTCCCGCGTTCGCATCATTTCAGAGGACCAGAACTCCCCGCCTGGTAGTAAATGGTTTAGATGTTGCAAGGAATTTTAAGAGTTAAGATTAACATGGAAATAAAAATGTCTGGAAAATAATTGCCCAGTTAATTAGGTCATCAACATCCACCACATGACACATCTTCTCAGTATGAGAAAGCAGGCAAAGCTTTGTAAATAACACCCACACTTTAATATGGACACAGCTTTAGAGGATTTGAATCTGACCAGTGAACTCATCTTAATTATCTCAAACCATCTTCCTAATTAGCAGCTTTTTTCCTAATAAAGTTTCCAGGTTGCTTGCAGTTTCTGTGCAGCTCCTTGTAAAAAAGTTAGCCTCTCTGTAAGTATTAATAATGAATGCTGCGGGGCACAAAATAGTGTTCATAATCATACAGTCAAAATTGTGGCGACACACAGTGGGTCCCAACAAGGTTAACAGAGTATTTAGGATTAAGGCTTTAAAGCGGCTATAATCTATATTTTTTTTAATACAACAATGTAAAAACCTACAGTGTGTGTTGGGTTTGGCTCATAGTGATGGACCTACAGAGAATTATCAGCAACTCTGCAGCTCCCTTCGGCTATACAGAGCTTTATAGTGAGTTTCGGCTCATTGTTTAGCTGTCCGGCTGCAACTTTACTGTGTTGATTCACTCTCAGCACTCATAGCGTTGGCTTCGGTATAGGCACAGGCAGCTGTTTTTGGAGAAATAAGCTTTAAAAATCCCACTGTACTCGACCTGCTCAGCACCAAACAGCAAATAGACACTAGCTTGTGAACATAGTGGAACATTTAGCAGCTAAAAAGCCAGATATTTACCCAGGACATGGTAGATACTAAAAACAGAGCTTAAAAATAGTGATTATTCGACAGAAACTCTCAATGATAATTTTGGATGCGTAAATAAGCAACAGTTTACTACCAAATTCATCATAATAACTTGTGTTTACAACCTGTTTACAACCTGTTTCCACTGCCTGCAAGTGGCAAAAAAAAGTAATTGCTGGTTTAATATTACAAAAAGTCAGGGCAGAGTAGATATAAGTAATAGTCCATAAAATGTCTTTTTAAGTAACAAAACCTATAATATGTGGATCTATGCATGCAGGTTGCGGCTCTTTAAAACATATGGGAACATCACTTTCTTATTTCCTATCCTCTGTGTGCATCAACTCGCCAAAAAAAGCAGCACACATTTCACTTTTACTCCCCACATCCCAAACATGTCAACATCTGTACCTTAGCTATTCCCTTGCTTTACATCTACAGCAGGGGTGTCAAACATGCGGCCCGCGGGCCAGAACCGGCCCACCGAGGGGTGCAATCCGGCCCACTTTCCTTCCTCTCTTCTTTTCCTTCCTTCCTTCCTTCCTCTCTTCTTTCTCTTCCTTCCTTCCTTCCTTGCATCTGTCCTTGCTCCCTTTCTTCCTTTCATCTTTCATTCCTTTCTTCTTTTCCTCCCTCCCTTCCTTCCTTCCTTCCATCTGTCCTTGCTCCCTTTCTTCCTTCCATCTTTCTTTCCTATCTTCTTTTCCTCCCTCCCTTCCTTCCATCTTTCCTTCCATCTTTCTTTCCTGTCTTCTTTTCCTCCCTTCCTTCCTTCCATCTGTCCGTCCGTCCTTCCTTCCTTCCTTCCTTCCTTCCTTCCTTCCTTCCTTCCTTCCTTCCTTCTGTCCTTGCTCCCTTTCTTCCTTCCTTCCATCTTTCCTTCCTCCCTTTCATCCGTCCTTCCTTCCATCTGTCCTTGCTCCCTTTCTTCCTTCCATCTTTCTTTCCTATCTTCTTTTCCTCCCTCCCTTCCTTCCATCTTTCCTTCCATCTTTCTTTCCTGTCTTCTTTTCCTTCCTTCCTTCCTTCCTTCCTTCCTTCCTTCTGTCCTTGCTCCCTTTCTTCCTTCTTTCCATCTTTCCTCCCTCCCTTTCATCCGTCCTTCCTTCCATCTGTCCTTCTTCCCTTCCTCTCTTCTTTTCCTTCCTTCCTTCCTTCTGTCCTTGCTCCCTTTCTTCCTTCCTTCCATATTTCCTTCCTCCCTTTCATCCGTCCTTCCTTCCATCTGTCCTTCTTCCCTTCCTCTCTTCTTTTCCTTCTTTCCTTCCTTCCTTCCTTCCTTCCTTCCTTCCTTCCTTCCTTCCTTCCTTCCATCCATATTTTTAATGATCCGGCCCACATGAGATCTAATTGGTGTGTATGTGGCCCTTGAATGAAAATGAGTTTGACACCTCAGATCTACAGTATGAGGCACATCATTATTGTGCAACAGGTGTCAAATGATGCACAAGTCTCCAGGGAATAAATGTAAGACAATCCAATGTCCTTTCAAGTGACAAAAAAACAAAAAAAAAGAGCATGCATATATATTATGTATAGATCTACTGAACCATGTTTGAATGTGCAATGATATTCACAGCACATTGATGGGTGAGGGGGTGACTATCTGCCTACTGGTGGTGCCGCTACTGCTGCTGTGGCTGCCTGCATGCATGGTTGTGCATAACAAGGTGCTCGAATGTACCAGCGGCCCTGTTCACACCCAGCATTAACATGCGTCTCGGGTCATCCAATCACAAGTGGACAGCTCTAAGTAAGTCATTTCACACCTGGCATTACGATGCATCTCCACATGCGTCTCGAGTGACCACTTGTGATCGGATCTCCGCTTCTCTGCTCTATATGCAAATAAACACACATATCATTTCTTCTTGCATCGTTGTTGTGTTCTTTTTGTAACCCAAAATGAGAATCATGTGAGCCTCACTCAGCAGCCAACGTTTCTCCGTCATCTCTTTAGGGACGGCTGAGATTGTCACTAAATAAGAATAGTCGGTTCATCTTAAAGGTCAGTCAGTGAGCCGGTGTGCGATGGTGAAGCTGGCGACCTTAAAGTGGACTGACCTTTAAGGTGGATCAGTTATTCTCATTTAGTGACTATCTCAGATGGAGAAATACTGACAACTTTCAGTGTGGACGTTCACATACACAGTGCTAAAAGAATGTGACCCCATGCAGCCCAGACCTCCTCCGAATGTGGTCTCACAGATCAGATCTCAGTGCGGCCCACAATTCATCAGATCACCCATGATGCATTTCAATGCCAGGTGTGAACAGGACGTGTGGCTGCTTATAACAGTGTAACCTTTACTTAGTGAGGAAAAGAGCATGCTCCCTATCAGATTCAACTTGTAGAACAATTGGCAACCAGTGAGAGTCATTTAGAGGGATGTAGGTTCATTTAACACTATGTCCAAAGAGTCACGCTAACTATATTCAACTGTTACACAGCCCAACACTCAAGGAAGTCCGGAGAATCTTAAATCCTTCAATCGCCACACTTTCTAGTCTCTTTCTCACTCTTATACTTGTATTCATGTATATTATTATTGTGCTTATTATAGAAGCATTACAGGTGAAACATATTTATTTGACACATGATTTTTCGGACTATTTCCTACGTATTTGGTGTAGTTGTTGACTGCAGTTGACTTATTTCGAAAAAACAAATAATGATAAATGTATTCCGATTTCATTAAAACAAACAATCTCATCATAACATTAATGCCAAACAACACAAGGCAATCAGGAAAGGTATCTTCCTCTCTACCACTAATCAACCAACCTCCCAGCTCTACACTCTACATTAAATTTGACAAGGAAAAGAAGATTAAGGGGAGCAGAAGGCATGACTGCAGTGACAGCACTGTTTGAATCCTTTTCTTGACTTTCACACATTATCCTCCATCATGTTCAAGCAGCAAAGCCGAGAACATACGGCAACAATGTCGAGTACTCGGTCTGCTTTAAAAAAAGATGAGCCTCTTATACTGCCTGAGACCATGAAAGACTTAAATTACTAGAAGAGCATCTATATCTGTGGTATGAAATTGAGGGAAATTAAGACCTGAAGTTAAAAAAATCTATATGGCGATGCTGGGTAGGCAGAGATATAGATGTTTCTGCTCTGGTAGAATGAAATATGTGTCCATGTGTTTCTGTTTCGTGCAATTGTGGAGACAAGCTTGCACGTCAAAGGTGCAAACGTGGACAAGTTGTCAGCATGTCCAGGGTTCACACATTTGAACAGGTGTTTACGTGTTGTGGAAAAGAGGTGAGAAAGAATGGTTCAAGAGAAAAGTGTGAGAGAGAGATAGATAGAGATAGAGAGAGGAAGAGAGAGAGAGAGAGAAAATAAGGGAGGGAGTCAAGGTCAGAGAGTAATTAGGCTTTTTTCTGTCAGACCAGGGAAACTGTCAAGCCTTGGGGATGAAAAGTGATTATATGGGAGTATGAGAGTAATTGAATTCTATTGCAGAGCCAAGAGAAAGGATGGGAAAGAGAAGAGAGAGAAGAGAGAGAGAAAAAAAAAGCATGGACATCATATCAGTGGGAGCAACTGGTTTCAAACAGATGCCATATCATGACAGCACAAGACAGAAAACTAGAGGGAAATGAATTCGTATGATGCAAGAGCTTTTCATTGCGCAATATTTGTTCATCAAAACTCAAAACAAACATTTTCATTTTCTTCTTTAACATCCTCAGCACCCAGCAAAAAAAACACAGAATCACACTAATCAGTCATGACAGAGACTCAATCATCAAATATGAAGAAAACAGACGTATCCCTGGATAAATGTCTCTTTAAGCAAACAAAAAGCATGTTTCATAAGCAGGCATTTTAGCCTTTTACAATAGACTGAAATGACACAATAAGCGGTACAACCTTCTAATAATAAGGTTAATTTTGTAAAGGGTTTGTTAGTTTGTTACGAATGGCTTTATCTTTTATATCACTTCTTTATAAACCAGTAATCGGGTTGCCATGTTACCTCTGTTAACAGTTTGATTATTCATCCTCTGGAAAGAAAAAACGTGGATACTAAAATTGTATAATGATGATTTTGGTCAATATTCTCCTCAAACCCAACATATTAACATCTACAACTACAGACTAAATCAATGATTGTACAAACCATTTACCAATGACCTATTAACATTTATAAATGCAGGATTAATAAGTCATTTAAAAGTGTATTAATCATTCATAAAGACAGTAGTCGTAACTTAGAAAAAACCTTTTATTATGGCTGTATTAGCATTGGTGGTGTCAGCAGTATGTGATTTAAGTTTAAACATCACAAAATTATGCAAATGCACATTTCAAGCAGAACTGAAGGATCAAAATTGAGGAAAATGTCTCACATTATGATGCAAAAATGACCCGAACATGAGCTCTAATCACCCAGCTGACAACACAAGGCGTCATTATATAACATGTCTTTACATAAATGTAATATTTGAAATATCTATAGAAGCTGCTTAACATATTAAATGTTACAATTCATGATAACTGTCACATATAATGCATCCTTGTTGCATATGGCAGTGCCTCCATCTTTATTTGTTCCAATAAGACGTCTTTTATTGTTTGTTTTCATAGGGATGCATATTATAAAGAGACAAATATCCCTGAGGGCAGATTTAAGGCGGTATTGGTAAAGGTTTTATTGGCCAGTTAATCGCAGCTCAGTGCATAGACTGTCTAAATGTGTAAATAAGACATTGATCCCCCCCCCTCAGACTGAGACCCTTTCGATAAATATGACTAATGAATTAGTAATGAGAGGAAATAGGCTTAGAAAGGAGCAATACGGGGAGGGGAAGTGAAGGAATGAATGATGAATGAGCACAGTGGGGAGCGATGGAGAGCGAGGAGGCAACAGAGGAAGGATGGTAGGAAAGGACATGACTGTGAGGAAAGGAAGTACAAAAGGAAGTCTTCTATCTATTGTTTTGTCGAGTAAAACAATAAATATTTCTCATTTCCGTGCTGCAAGATTTATATCATTGTCACACTATACGTAGCTATGCAAATTCTTCCCCCCATTCTGCTTATTCTTCTCCTCCTCTCCTCCTTCTGCGCCCCTCCTTTCACCCTTTCCTCCGTCAGGAATTGGAGCTGATTATATGAGTATAATTGAATCTCTCTGATATGCAAGGCATCCATTTATGCTGCAGTGCAGCGATCGATAGAGCTATGGCTAATTTAATATGCACTTTATCACCCTGCTCATGAAACACTTTATCTTTGTCCACAATTATACACTCTCCCTCACTGCCGCTCTCTTCTTGTTTAGTCCTATAAACTAAGCCCCTGAGTGAGTTTCTGTGCATGTGCAAAATAAGGCAGTATTGT
>NC_084981.1:27040293-27052793 GCF_963691925.1 Scomber scombrus
AGTTGTTCAGAAGCAAAGGATTTAAAGTACATAAGCATTTTGAAGCTTTGAGAATTCAGTCCGGATGTCAAAAATGATTGCTTTTTGAGATGTTTTCAATACAGACCTCTTATCTAGATAGTTTTACTCCAATGTAAAAGAGAGATCCTGCCATGGTATCCTCACTATACACCATGTTTCCTCATAATAAGGTTCAGATTTAACTATTTTGCATGGTGAAAATAAGCAATTTGGGGTAAAGATAAAAGGCTGGATTTACATTTTTCAGACTAAACATTCATATTGGACTTTTCTGCAGAATATTGAGCACCGAAATTCACCTTGCATTGGTTATTTCTACAGTAATATACAGATAATGTTCATGACAGTTTTAAATGCTGTCAATTCTTATAAGATCAGACATCAACCGATACACCCAACCACTACCCAACTTCCTCATTCTCATCTAAATATGACGATTATGTTTTTTGTTTGTTGTTTCTTTGGTTTTAATTTCAATTTCAATGGGATACAGTTGCATTTTCAATTTAGTAAGCTGCTTTTTTTTTAGTGATTTAGTCATTTGTCATTCAGATAACCAAAATAATTAATTGTATTCTCCTATTCTACATTGAAACACACACACACACACACACAACTAAGATTTTGCCTTTCATGTTTGAAAACCATATTTTTGAATGTGAGAATGAAGTTTACTCTGCAGATCAGTCTTCAAAGATTGAGCTCAGTGTTTTGAATGTCTGTCAAGGTGAGCAGTGAGTCTTCCCTCTAATGGAACACCGTGATATTAATGACGTCTGGAAGAACTACTGGAGACGAGAGAGCCAGACAATGTTAACAATGCATTTGTTAAAAAGTGCTGCTCTTATTTCCATCAGGATAACACTCACTATAAGCAAAAAAAAATAAATAAAAAATTGAAAAAATAAATCCAAGGCACACACAAAGCTAAAGAAACGTCCCATTCCTCTGCTTTAAATATTCATTACCTCTTCAAAAAATCTTTTATCCTCTCCTCTTTTCTTTTGTCTGATCAGAGGTTACTCCCTGTTTTGAATTATGCAGCCGGGCATGTCAGAAAGAAGAGAAGGATGGGAGAGGGGGAAAAAATAGATGGTGAGGAAGAGAGAGAGACAGAGACAAGGCAGATAGAGGTTAGAGACAGAAATCAGCCAGGCAAACGTGACAAGCATGCCCTCAGCGGTCACATCCTTCATCCCTCACTCTGAAACCTTGAAATATTCGAAGACTGCAGGACTACAGGAAGCACCTGGGTTTGCTGTCCCCTCTGCGGGCCAATGGACCTGTGGAAAAAGATAGTGACCAGCAATGCATGACAATTACCCTCAGAAAGCTGCCGTCATTATCTTCTCCAGCTCATCCCGGTGAACAGAAAATGGCTTTAAAATTGTGTTTACCTGTAATGTGGGCGATATGAGAGTTTAACTTCATTCTGCTGTTGTGAGTCACTTTGGGTCACTGAGAGCTAAGCGTTGACTTTGTGCTTGAAATACAGGGACATTTACGGGGCTAAAAAAGACACAAGTTTGAGGACCAAACTGCAACGAGGACAGAGAGGACAGATGGTCTGAGACAGGTGTAAAGGTGTTGTTTAGAATGAAGGTGGTACCAATTTTAGGAGGCAGTGTGATGCATATAAAGTCAATGAAAAAATGAAAAAAAAAGACATGGATTTGCTCTGTAAGCAGGCAAGTCTTTACATGTCTTCAAAAGTGCTTCAACCTGAGTAAAAAACTTTATGACTCCACTTCACAATCACCAACAGAACGAGGGGTGTGGAGGAAAATAACGAAAAAAGAGGGAGAAAAAAGGGCTTGAGACAACACTTGTCTGCACTTAAACGGCACACACTTTCATGTTTTTTTGTTATAATTGCGTACACAATCATTTCCCCACCTCTAAAGATGGCCATGACTTCATCCCCAAGCACATAATTACACACTACTGGAATTACACCAGCATAAATGGCATCTTATACCCATACAATACCCTGATTGCTCCCTTGATTTTGGAAAACTCTCCATCATTGCTTTTTGCTTTATAACTTGTTACCCCCATTTTATTTTCTTTATCCAATATGGTGGCTTCTGCTTGGACAAGGCGGGGAGTTCTGGTCCTCTGAAATGATGCCAACGCGGAAGTAACTTAAAACTGCATTCTATCAAAAGGCCACCAGGGGGCGACCGTTTTGGTGTCAAAAGGACTTCCGTCTCTATACAACTCAATGGAGAATTCACCAACTTCTCACTTGATTTATAACCCCAGTAAACGTTTTCAAAATGTGTTTATGGTCTCAATCGCTAGTTTAAAGCCTTTTTCAATGCAGTATGATGTTCATTTGGGACATTTTGGCCTCCCTGATTTTATATGTGACGATAAAGCAGGGTATGCATTAGGGCGTGGCTACGTCATGATTGACAGGTTGATTGGTTCACAGGTTCAGGAGGGCACCTCATGCTCTTCCTGATGCCCATATAAGTAGAATCCGTGTTTTTATTTATCCCGGTATGCACCGGAAATTTTCAAGATGGCGCTGCTCAGATGCGAAATTATTCGCTTCCGAGCAGCAGTCCACAGACCAATGGGTGACGTCACGGATGTTACGTCCATTTTATATACAGTCTATGGCTTGGACCCTTAAAATGGCAAAAAAATCCCTGCTGGCACCGCTGAGAGAAGAATTCTTTATCCCCACCCAAAGACCCCGATTCCCCCACACATGAACCTCAAACATGGCCACACACATACACAGTCACACACTCGCACATGCAACCACAAAAATCAAACACACTTTACGCACAGTGTTAAGCCTGTGTGTTTCCCTCAGTATTAAATGGGACTTAGCGCACAGAATAATGGCGTCCTGGCTTCTTAGACAAGACTAATCCACTTTCATGCCACAGCACTCTGACGTGTCAAGCCTTGTTCTTCGTCCCTGCCTCATTAATGAATGGAAACATCAATTAATCTCCTTATTAATGATTCATGGACTCTATATGCTAATTCCTTTCTCATGTCAGAAAACGCTGGCAGCCAAAGTCAACACCCCGAGATTATATACTGTACAAGGATGCGTGTTCTTAAGTGGTGCGTTTTGTCATGAGCTTGAAGCAACTTTCACCTTACCTCACATTTACTGCGAGCACTCAGCTGTGTGTGCATATGTGTGTGTGTATATGTGTGTGTGTGTGTTTAGTTTCCACCTTGTCAACTATTGCAAAGCAGTGATTATTTGTAGGCACTGCATTGTATGTTTTAATAGATTCACCTGCAGTCAGTGTTACTGTGTGAAGCTGCTATTTACTGTGTTTTCCACAGTAAGTTTGTATAATGGGTTCCCAAGATAATACAATAAATGCAAGAAATGTACATCATCCACGGGCAAATCCCAGTATCTACCACAAAGTTGCACTTTGACCTACATCATCGCTACAGCTCCTTTAACTGGAAAGCGGTTGTTTGCTGTGGTAGTTGCCTTGGGTGCAATTTAAATATAAGGTCCTAAATAAGATCTAAAATAAGAGATCATACACAGTAATGACCCCCATGTGTGTAAACCGGGCTTAACTTAAGGCAAATAATAGATAATATAAATGCATAAATAAATAAAAAGAATAAATGCAAGTTAAAAAAAAAGAACAAAGAATACAATAAAACATGTGATGGTGTGTTTTTCTTACTACTGGCAATTATCTAATTTCCAATATCTCTTCTCTTTGGTGCACTGAGCTCAAAGCTCCTTTTATCTTTTTTTCTCCTTTCGTTATTAACCATTCATGTTTGCATCTGTTTCGGTGATAATGTGAGAAAAAAAAACTCTTTTACTGTCGTGTTACGTGTTTTAGTTACTTATCCTTACATGCTTTTATATGTTAGCTTTCAATTGATTTCTACTCGTTGCGGACTTGACTAAAATATAACACACAGCTTATAGAAGGAGCTGAGCTGAGGTTGTGATCCTGGCTTCAACAGAGTCTATTTTCTTAAGTTAATGACCGCCCAGATCATTTAACCCGAGCAGCTGATCCATTTGGAAATGGTTGGTTTTAATTGTTGCTAATTATTGCTTTAACTTGGCTGCTCCGAGTTATTTAGGTACTATTTTACAGTCCTGACCTTTTTCAGCTGCACCTAATGAGAGTGATCAACATGCCGATGGTTGTGACATTTAGTATGTTTACCCGAAGCCTGCTAATTTGATTAGAACCAGATTAAAATAATACTGTGATCATTTGAATACCACGAGCAAGTTATCTTACCTGAGGTTTAGGATGAGAGTGAATGTAACTAAAAAAAACAGACTTGAATTGTCAATGAATTAACCTTCGTGTCGTCCTCCCGGGTCAAATTGACCCCGTCTGTTTTGACTGTTCCTTCTTTCCTCCCTCCCTCCCTCTTTCATTCCCTCCTTCCTTCCTTCCTTCCTTCCTTCCTTTCCTTCCTTCCTCCCTTCCTCCCTTCCTCCCTCCCTCCCTCCTTCCTACTCTCTTTCTTTCATCCCCCCTACCTTCCTCCCTTCCTTCTTTCCTCTGTCCTTCTTTCCTTCCTTCCTCCTTTCGTCTTTTCCTTTCTCCCTCCTTTCCTTCTTCCTTTCTCCCTCCTTTCTTTCCTTCTTCCTACCTTCCTTCCTTCATTCCTCCTTTCCTTCATTCTTCCTCCCTTCCTTCCTTCTTTACTTATTTCTTCCTCCCTTTCTTCCTCCTTTCCTTCCTTCTTTCCTCCCTCCCTTCCTCCTTTCCTTCCTTCTTCCTCCTTTCCTTCCTTCTTTCCTCCCTCCCTTCCTCCTTTCCTTCCTTCTTCCTCCTTTCCTTCCTTCTTCCTCCCTTCCTTCCTTGACCCGAGGACAACAGGAGTGTTAAAGTGGCTCTGATTTCTTTCGGTATCTATTTTTGTGCATAAACAGAAAACAGAGTGAGCCTGATGTAAAGTTTTGTATATATTAACACCAGCTTTATGGTAGGAAATGAAGTTAAATTACATTTAAGTGGAAAACATTTTGCCCCTCCGTTAAACCAAACACCATTAAAGTCCATCCCATCCCCTTACTCCTATTTTATGATGCTAATCAGTTTCCTGTAGGCTACCTCATATCCCTCTGCACACTAACCAGATTATCACACACATCATGTAATATTTGGGGAATCAGGTTAGTGGGAACCACTTTAATCAAACAATTACCTAATCGTGTTATTCACAGTAATCAGTGGTGTGTACAGCATGTAAATGTGCTGCTATCTTCTAAAAATAAAAAAGACACACATGTGCATCACACACATATATTGACAGATTATACAGATTATTTTGTCTCTTTATCATACATGTATGCACAGAACTGGATCAGGAAAGGACAGAGTATCACACACATGATGTAAAGGAGATTATCCTGCTGAATCCTGATAGGTTGGATTAGAGGTAAGATTGGAGGTTTTGACATCAGTGACTTGAGTCAATATGAATTAATTTGCACATTAATGAAAACGTCTATCGATATGAACTGTAAATGTATTATAATGCTTGTATTCACTGTGCAGTCTGCAAATCATTGCTACCCTATGATTAGCATTATCATTTATATAGCTTTACATGTCAACTGCCACACATCAATCTGTCATGGGCCACTGGTGGTATTGACTTTTTGAACTGAACCGTGTTATAGCCCATCTGAATGTTGAGAGAGAGAAAAATCAAATGGCTTCAATCAACCAATCAATCAATCATGTGCCCAGGGCCATGTGACATTTTCAAGGTGGATGTGGTCATGTGTGGAGCATGTTCAGGTGTGATCAGTCAGTCGCTGTTTGCTGCTGTTTGTGTGTGATGCTGAACTGTTGTGTCAGCAGTGTTGAGAGCATAGACTGTATATATATAAGGATGGACATAGCGGTGTGTGTGACATCACCCTTTGGTTTGCATTGACGCAGGTACACAGAGCAGTATTATAATTAAATAACCTTAAACTTACCAAAATATTGCATGAAAGCATCCTGCAAGGGGTCTTCGTTAGTCTGGAGAAAAATTACTTTTTGAAGGGAATTTGAGGCTTATTGAAAGTCAATTGGAGCCACCATCACACTTTAAGCTACTTGCATTGGCTTCAGCCTCAAGCCATGCTAGTTGCTGCTTGGTTAAGGGCCATGTTTCCTAAGGGCATGGGGCTCGGTCAGCACCATTACCATATACTCACATAGCAAAGAGTAGTTTGGCAATGTGACCTGACCAAATCACAAACATGGAGGCTCTTTTCGCCTGATATTACTTTCAAATAATGACTCTCTTATTATCATTTAAAGGTGCTAGCTGTCTATTAATTTTTTTTCTTGCCAATGGGTGAACGGGTTGTAATGTAACTTTAACAATGAGACCTTCTCTGACTTTTTCACTCGCTTACATTAGCTGATATGATTTCTATGTGACTTTGCCATGAAAATCCAGTAGATGTGGTGTGTGCTTTTCTCTCGCTAAGGTCAACAAATGACCGGCAGCCACCACAACAAAAGACATGCTAACTTATCCGACTAACAACACCCTGCAGATATTAGCATCTTCATCTGCCTAATCATGCCAGCTATCATAGTGTTTTGGCTACAGTGCCCTTGTTCTTTGGGGGGGTTGAGACGGCTAGCTGCCTCCGTCGACCACCACACATTTCACAATAAAACTGCAGCTCACTGAGTCTACCGGTGTTCAGCAAATATGGTTGGTAAACAAAGTTGGGGGGTCAGGCCGGGTTCAGGAGGTTGATTAATGCTTATTTTTGTAGGTTGGGTGGGGCAGATTGGCTCTATGAACAAATATTGGGTTTAATGAGGAAAATGTCTCTACAGTTTCAAAGTCGACCCGCCTCATTTAGAACAGGCCCATGCTGAAGGTTGTTAAATTAACAAACAGAACATATTCCTCAAGGATTTGTTATCCCTTTTACATATCGCAACTTCAAATACTTGGATGACACCAGTTAAACCAAAGGAAATAAAGTGTGAAAGCATCATTATAAGCAGACATACTGCTGTTTAGGTACAGGAATATATATCAGATGTGGCAGAGCGGGAGGGAAAGAATAATTTCTGTTTGCCAAGTAGGATACAGCAGACGCACAAGGAATTTGACCTGGTTAATTGGGGCTGGCACATTCGACATAGTTACATAATACAGGATTGACACACTAACTGAGGGGAAGAGAAATAGGGGATCGTGTGTATTGCACTACAGATGAATCATATTATGTGACAGAAGCCTACAAGTAAACACAAGATTCAGGTATGAATGCACTGAATCCCCCGGGGGATGCAACCCTGCATGTTTTTGGGAGATTAGCAAGAACAGACAAACACACGCACACAGCTACAGAAACACACACACACACACACACACATACAAGTCTTGCCCTATACTTGAGACAGCTCATCAGCAGAGTTGAAGAGCAAGTGAAAGGGAGCAAAGAGGAGAAAAGTTTGCAGTTCCGCGTCAGCTTTTTTCTGTGCCATTTGCATGCAAATAACCACCTGACACTCGTGCATAACCCCCCTGGTTGTATGGTATAATCCCCTTCTACAGAGAGGATTTACAAACACACACACACACACACACACACATTCACACACACACATATATACATAAAAAGGATTTCCATGATCTGCATCTCTGTAACATGATCTCTTTGCCTCATGTGACACATCCTTGAACACCCCATTGGCTGGGTGTGTTTGGCCTCCCGAGGCCCAAGCAGTAAAGTCCTTTAATGTTTCTCATCTGTGTGACAGGATAAGGGATGAGGCCACTGGCAAACATGCTCCTCCGTGTTGACGATAGGGGCTTGAGCCAACGACATATGCATGTGTGATTTATGTTGGTTGTATGAATGCATGTGTGCTGTGATAATAGGATCAAGCAGACGATATTTAGCTTATGTGGTGTAGGCATCGCTGTCTGATATGATAAAGCCTATGATACACCGCATGTATTGTGTGATTTTGATGACTGATGTGACTTTCTTCTGTCAAGTTGAGCTAAAATTACATGAAAAATCCTCCGTGGGGCTGAAGTGCAAAAGAATAACATGGGCAACACATCAGCACTGACACAATAAAGAAGAAGTTAGCGGATCCCTGCTGGACCAATTCAGCTCAATTCAAGAACTTAATTCATCCCCAGTGTGGACTATTAAAAAGTATATGCAGCATTTATCTCAATAAAACACATATATAAAATAGATGCACATAGATATTAGATAGTGTAAAATGAATTTTAAAAAGCTTATGCAAGACAAAGAGTCTGAATCCATGCTAATTGCTCTGTGAGGCGGCACTGTGGCACTGTGGTGCTTTGAGATACATGCAAATGCTAGCATCATAGCAACATAGCTGTATAATGTTTACCATTTTCACCATCTTAGTTTTTACCATTTGCTAATTTGCACTACACAACAACATTAGGTCATAAGTCAAAGCATTGGACACATTGAAAAGTTGACCTGATGATGGTGTTGGAGGAAGATCACTGAAGTTATTACAATTCATCTTGGGTGAAATTTCAGTCCATCCATCAAGACTACAATTGTCAATCTCATGGTGGAGCTAGAGGAAAAGTCAGGCTATCACCAACATCCTGTATATGTTGGGGTATTTAAGTGGATAGGTGAAAAGTGACCTGCTAGTGGCGCTAGAGAGAAATTCAGGGGTTTATCAAAGTCAGTAAGAGTCATTGGCTGGTGTTCGAAACCGCATACTACACACTACACACTACATACTAAACGACCAGATAGTAAGCAGACCGTTTACACTGTAGTAAACTACACGATAACCCACAATGCATTTCGTTCCTACCCGAGCTGCAATCAGCAGGCTGAAGCGGATTTTCATTTAATCTCTAACTCTGTAAATATACCACTTTATCGACATTTCTAACCTTTTTAGGCGGGAAAGTAAAGTAGCCCTTTAAATCCACAATGTGACGCTAATTTGTCCAAATAACACCTGTTTAAAGTTTTGTTCCTGTGAATTCGGAGTTAGCCGTAGCGAGTAACGCACTTCCGGTCATTTTCACAGAATAAAACACCCGTTACCTTTTATTATTAAGAAAACCATAACGATAGAATCGGTGCTTTTATTTTGAAAACAGGAAGTGAACATACCCTCGCTGTAGCTAACTTCAAACCACCGAGGTGTTGATCTGTGACGTTTGTATTTTGGTTTTTTTTTAGAAGTTGCGTTGCATCTTGGGTAATTTGAGTATGAGTAGTCAGCTCTTGATGCATACTCCGCATTTCTGGAGAATCTCGCAAACCATCCGGGAACTTCTCACATACTCTAAATCGCATACTACGCAGTTGAAACACACCTACATACCTCAAATGACGTCAGAGTTAGTACGAGTAGTAGGAAAGTATGCAGTTTCGAACACAGCCACACTCTCTATATTCTTGGGGCACCGTGAATGTTTGTATAAAGAGATATTTCATTTGCGGAGCTTTCCTGACATAAAAGTTCAGGTGCCGTAGTAGCAGTGTGCTCTTACAATTCAAAAAAACGTTGTTCTTTGTGTTTAATATCTTACTAAGCTGCCCTTAGGGCTTCCCTATCATCATACTTACTCTATTCATACATTCATATAGGAAATAAATGCGGCTCATATGAATTTTGTTTCAGATGTTGTAGTCTGTCTAGCCAAAGTAATTAAATTTTTAATATATGTGCTTAGTGTACAGGATAGGAACTGTGGCTCAAAGGCAGTTATTGTTATCAGTCTGCATCCCGTATGCTAATACAGCAACACATGGGCGGCAATCAACCTGTGCAAGAACCAAAGCTTTGTGCTGACAAGATTGAGAATAAAGCTCAAAGCACTATTGGGAACATTACATTAAGAGCTAATGCATCGAGGTCATTTTCTTCATAAATTGATATTTTATGTGTTTTTATGTCAAAGGCCTTAAAACCTCCTTTTTGATATTCAGTTCAAACCCCGATAACGAAAAAAGTACAATTTAAGCATAATACCCAGAGAGACGCTCCTTGAACACTTGTCCATATAAATAATGTAATATGTCTCCTTTTTTAAGCCAGGGTGCCCAAAAGCGTTTAGCTTAGGGATCAGTTCAGTTCATCAATGGAGATGGGAAGATTTAAGGAATATAGGCTTGTGGGAAAACAAGCGGTGAGCCCTCAGAACATTTTCTTAGTTAATAAAATGGAGCTACTTATTCCTTCTGTTTCTCACTCCTAACAAGAGCTCCTAACCCTTAAAATAAATCCCTTCAAGCGTTAAATATGTTTGATTTAAGCCCCCAAACCTTGAGGCCGTAAACACATATTTACACTGTAGTGCTGAAACAGTCAATCTACCAACTAATTAAAAAATAATGACATGAAGTCAACAGGAACAAACTGAGAGACAAGGTTATAAAAAATGACTAAAGCACCTGTTAGATATGACGTAAAGTAAACCTCTTAGGTCTGCAAGTACCCCAGCTGGTTGGATTAGGGTTATGTAGTAAATTAACAGGAAATTAATTCACAACAATTTTAAAAAATAGAGTGACTGTCGAAGCTATTTATCAAGAAAAATGTGTATTTTCTTGCTTTTCTTTGTTTTGTATCATTTGAAAGTAAATCTCATTCAGTTTTAAGCTGTTTTAAAGATTTGGATTTGGTTTTTTTTTCTGATATTGTAATGTTTAAAAAATCAATAAATTAATAAGGTAATAATAATTGTTACAAGTCATTTAATTGGGCAACGTTATGCAACTGCTAATAATCACACACAGTCTTTCCTTCACTTTTACAAAGTGCCTCATTTCATTACAGACACGGTTCTCTGATTACACTTTAGGCTTCATCTGAATTAAATGCCACTGTATTCAAAGTTCCTGATTTTTTTTATGCAAAACACTCCCACAGTGCCAAGGTGAATATCGTTGAATGTAAATCGTGTACACGTTTGAATAATTCATGCCTCTGTTTGGCCTTTGTCGTTACTTACCCCGAAAACATTCCGATTTCAGACCCTGTACTCCCCAAGAAAAACACAGTATAGGTCATCATGTCAGTCACCCAAAAACAACCTGTAGTCATGTGTGAGTGACAGACGCCATCTACTGACCGTAGGAATTATGACCTGGGGAAGTGGCGCAGCTCAGGGGCCATGCACATGGAGACGATTTTGGAGTGAAACCACAAATGTCTTGTGCGTTTATGCCGACCGTAACGATGGATCTGGAGTTTTCGCTGCTTGAAAACGCACTTTTTTGAAACCTGGTTCCACGGTGGAAAAGTCCAAAACGTTTCAGGTTTTGGATTCGTGAGAACACCAGAAACGCAAACGATGATGTCATCACCCCTCGACCCCCGCCCCTCTAGCTTTTGACCTCTTAAGACCCCCGACGTCTCATAACAACAACACACAATGGCGGAAAACAGCCTAACCCCGACGATGCTGGCGGCGCTGCAGCAGATAATGACCCCTTATTAACACGCTAGGGGGGATATATATTATATATATTATATATTGTTGTATTATATATGTATTGGCTTTATGCGCATGCTCCGCCTCTTCTTCTTCGTTTTTCGGTGGATTTCTGTAGCTGAAACAGCGCCACACACAGGCCTGGAATATGTACTGCAGCGTTTTTGAGATTTAATGCGTTTTGGGAATGAGTCCATCGTTACGGAGAAATGTCTGGCCCCCCTGCCGAGAGAAATGGGGGGCTTCGTGTAAACGGCCTCTCAAAGAAGGTGACAAATAAGGTGACAAATTTCCATATTTTGAGTTGGACTTTGCAACAGGATACCGCTGTTTACTTAGGTAAACCTTGTTTCTAGCCAATCGCTGGTAATCCTTGCTATGAATATTTATTTACAACCAAATGGCTTTCAAGGTACCAGGATTTGACTCTGATTCATCCAACGTGGCAACAAGGCACGTTGGTTACTTTCACTCCCAAGCAGCCAGGTAAGAGGATCGAGGAGTCAGCAGTCAATGGTGTTATAAAACAAAGCAGTCAATGCAGTGTATTAAATAAGCTATTCATAAAATTGTGAATCACGACAACCACAAGACCTCCTTGAGTGCAGAGTCATAAATATGCACAAATAATATCAGGCTGATGGGGCCAGTGGCGAGCTTATAGCTGTGGACAGATACACACAAGGACCCACACACACACACACACACACACACATATGATGGCGCCTGGCAGACATAATTATATGAAACCATATAAAATGTACCTTGAGGGAGTTAGATTTGTGAGATGATGATCAGGCAAGAATCCATCTTGCGAGGCTCCAAGTTATGTGTCCGAACCCATCAGTGTCTTATGAGGATTGTTGCGTGATCTCGTGGTGTCGTGATCTCACAAATCTAAGTCCCTGTAGGTGAATTTTCCAAATCCTTCCAAATCCAGCTGCTTCACAGGGTAAGACGGTGATAGTGATAGACAGATGGTTTCATCCAATCACCTGCCAAGTTTTTTTTTTTTTTAA
>NC_084981.1:27057793-27110293 GCF_963691925.1 Scomber scombrus
GATTTATTGTCGTTATTAAATATATTGATTAGTGGAGCGTTGAAGTCATTAGTGTTCAGTAAATTGTATGTCTGACATGTTTTGTCAGTAAAAAAAACACACATGCAACAGATCGAAACCTCCGCAAGAATCATTCCTAAGTCACGATTTTGTTCTTCATGTATGACCTTGGTGTCTGTATTGTGTGTATTGTGTGTGTGTGTGTTTGTGTGTGTGTGTGTGTGTGTTTGTGTTTGTGTGTGTGTTCTTCAGTCTGCTGGAGATGAGCCCGGGATAAGAACTGCTCATTTATTATTCAATTAAAGATCGCTGGGGTCACGGCAGATCATTAGCCATGGAGGTTATTTCAAAGGAGGGAGAGAGACACAAACAGTAAAGACAAAGGAAGGTAAAGACAACACCAGGAATAGACTCAAATATTGATAGATAGAAAGAAAGAAACAAACGTATTGATTCAGCGATTCATTTTATTGCTGTCATTATTTTTTGCTTGCTCTTATTTTTAAACCGCTATTCCGAATTACAGTATCAAGTATCAAGTGTTGCCTCCCAATGAAGCATCCTGATTGGCTTTGTTGATGGCTTTTACTCATTAAACCGAAGACACTGGGAAAGATCCATTGGGAATGTATCAGAGGGGTTCGCAGTGCAATTTCTGAAGAGGGGCTTAAGTGATCTATGCTCTGCGAACAGATTGGGAAGAGCTCTCGAAGACAGAAATAACCTCAGCTCAGCAATAACAACGGCTCAAGCACACAATATTTATTGCTGCACATCCAGCACATAATAAAATCAGGAGAATATCCAGAGCTGCAGCCCTTTGGACAGCGACAACAATAGAAACTTTAATAGACTTATGTGCTATTGATTTTCTGTAGGCCATCAAATGTTGAGTATGGAGAGAGATAAATCATGAAATGTTACATACACACACGTACACAAGCGGAACCACTGACACCTGCAGTGTAGTGCAGATGTGCCTTTATAAAGAGGGGTGAAGGCTAACTTTAGTTTCCATGGAAACAATTATGAAATTTTCTATTAAAAGCACTGGAAACATTATGCCTGTCATTTCATGTAAGACTTTTAGGCAGCTTAACCCCCGAAGGAAAAAAAAGTGACCTGGCAGACAAAAATTAACTAATCTTATGATTTAAAAAAAAAAATCTAATATCTTTGTAATAAAAATGATATTGCCTACATTCTCAAATAGTGGCTGAGGCTTTTATTTCAACTGATTTTTTCCCCCTTTTCTTTTTATGTTGGAGATGAGCTGTGATTGTTATCATATTATCATATCATTTAGAAGCAGTGTCGAGTGTCAAAGTTACAATTTTAACATTTAGGTCACAGGAAAGTACAATCTCATATCTGTTAAAGTAAAAAAGGATGTTTGATATATGGTGATACCAGTGGGATTATACCATAGCTTTTATTATATATATAGTACATTATGATAAAGTTTTAATGCCAGCCTTCATGTACAGGTACTGGGAGTTTGAGAATGTCCTCACCAGAGAAAATACACTAAATTAAACAAAAAAAGCACAACAGAGACTTACATATTCAAAAATATTAAACATAGATCTACAGTATATTATGCAAATGTCTTATCTTTCTAAACCCATATTATTTAATAGATATGGGTAATGTACATGGATACAGCAATTATTAATATACTCTACAGATTATTTCATCATGATGGCTCACCTACATATCTAATAAAAGCCATAATAACAAGGAAAAAGATGTTTTATCCAGGATTTAAGACAGTACAGGAGGGGCTTTCAACAAAGAAAATATGTTTGCAACATTGAATCAGTGTGATGGCTGAGTTCATATTGTGTAAATTGAAAGTAAGGCTGTAAAAGCAAGTCTAGTGAGTATCTGCAGAGGTCAGGGAGGCCATAATGGAAGAATTCGGTCGTGACTTGTAGTTCATTCAAAGCTCTTTAGCCAGTCTGCAGAGAAAGAAAAAAAAAGGAAGGGGAAAAAGAAACAATTGACTCTTGATGACACAAAGGTTGAAAATAAAAAAGATAACATAAAGCCGTGTTGTCAGCGGCCTTGGTGTGCTGCTGGAAAGAAAAAGGGTTTTCAGCGGAGGAGTTGTGTGTAATTGTGAAGTTGCTGAGGTCAAGAGTCAAGACAAAGAAACAGAGAGAGAGAGAGGGAGAGAGAGAGAGGGAGAGAGAGGCTGTTTGAGAAGATGTGAGCTGTGCATTGATTGGTCGTTATCCAGGTAACTAACTGTTACACTGCTCTCACCTTCAGCAGCAACAGGCAGACAGAGAGAAAGATTGGTGTGAAAGTTTTTAATGAAGCGTTTGATTGCTGTCAACATGCCGCTTATCACTGCACAGTCTGGATTAGACTCCCTCGCATGCTAATCATCACTTTCTCTCAGGTATGATTGTAGTTGTCTGTATGTTCGTTGTGAAGGATATTTATAATGTTGCATTTGCTCTTCATAACCTCAGGGTGGACATGGCTTGCTGTACACCACACACACCTCTCTTCAAATCCTCCAGAATTCAAATCACGACTGTTTTAATACTTAAAAAAAAAAAAAAAAAAAAGACTGCTTGCACATATCCCTTCTTCCCTGTTTGCAATTAAAAAGTGATTATTTTTCCCTCAGTTAATGAGTGTTAGAATCCGTTTGAACGTGGAAGCACCTTTACGTGACATCGGCGTGGATAAGCAGCCCAATTACCGGCAGACTGGGTCAGAAGTTTGATTTGCGCATCAAGAAATTTAGAAGAGAAAATCCCTCCCTAAGTCTACGCTGGCTTCTGCAACAATAATGACTGCGGTGCCAAAAGGGATAATTAAACCTGCAGACAATGTGAAACCCAAAAAAACTTGGGTGCTCTCTGTTTCTCTCTTTTCTCTCCGTGCCAAGTTGAGACTGTGACACTGAGGGACAGCCTGGGAATGGGTTATCGACATGGAAGTGTCACGTAGGTCCTGAGGCCCTGGACGGAGGCTGATGAGGACCAG
The DNA here is from genome assembly GCF_963691925.1 of Scomber scombrus. Classification (NCBI taxonomy): domain Eukaryota; kingdom Metazoa; phylum Chordata; class Actinopteri; order Scombriformes; family Scombridae; genus Scomber; species Scomber scombrus. The sequence goes on from NC_084981.1 coordinate 27,060,797, forward strand.
TCTATTGCCCCCTCTAGGGAATGCCACTTAGTGCCAATCACTCAGGAAAAGCTGGAACAGAGAATATTGGTCTTGTACCATCTTTCTCTCTCTGTCATTTCTTCCCCCTCACTCATCTGTCTTTGTCCAACTCACACACACACACACACACACACACACACACACACACACGCACATACTTACACACACACAACCATACACACAAATCCATCTCACTGCCAAGAATCAAGGATGCTCCCTCCCTCGCTAGACTTGGAGCACTAACTCGCTCCAGTGCGCAGTGTGTGTGTGTGTGTGTGTTTCATAACAGCGGCAAACACGCACACGCCAGGCCTTTTCAAACACAACCTGCGTGGCTGCTGTGTGACAGAGAAGCTAATTTGCTCCGCCAGAATACTTTCCCCAGCCACCATGCAACTCTGGCACCCTTCCACCAACCAGCCTATTATATTAGAATATCTCTCCATGCATGCCACAATAACACATTTACAACCAATGAGTGCGGGGCGTTCTGCCCTAAATTAGCCGTGACTTGCTTTTCAAAGGGTCATAAATAGCTGTGAACGTTTCATAAACAGCTCACAGAAGCTGCATAACAATACAAGGATAGTGTTTAACTGGATATGTTGTCATGACAGCGTGTAGCACCAGAGTCATGTGCACCTCAGAGACTGCAGGAGACTGAAGTAGCAAATTAATGCACCCTTATTGTCATGGTAACATCTATGGCTTGCAATAGACATTGTGTGGAATAGGTCATATTGTGAATGTGTGTATGTGTATTGTTCCATTTTTCACATGTGACAGCAGCTATGAATATGTGTGTGGTAATGTGTGTGTGTGTATGAACGCGTTTACATACGTGGGTGAGGTGCTCTGCATGATGACAGATGTGTCATTCCTCTTCACTTCAACTCTCACTGTTCATCAATGTCAGTGACTTAAATTGCATGTTTTTTTTTTTTTGGGGGGGGGGGTTCTAACAGCAAAACACTGTCACACTGAAGGAAACCTTGACAGTTTGCTCCCTCGGCAGCTCGGAGGAAATTGTCGAGGAATACTGAGAATGAAGAGCATTTAGGAATGTTCATGTGTGCCTGTTGTCATTTTACGGCGCAATATAAGTCAGACACACAGTGTTTAGGGAGAAGTTATTAGCTGAGGTAGAAAATGTGTCACCCTGGTGGAGGAGCAATAAGTAAGGGGAGAGGATGTGATGCTATGACTGCTGCCTCACTTGTCTAAAATATTGCATAAAAACAATTTCAGATGATTTTTAGGTGCAAATGGCAAAATTTAAATGTAGCAGCATGAAGGGAGACACATTCATCCTAGACTTGTATTCAGAAGTTGATCCAGAGGTTTGTGTAAGTCAGGCATGTCCAAACTATTCCATAAAGCGCCGTGTGCCTGCAGGTTTTTGTTCCAACCAATCAAGAGCACACAATTCCAACCAATCGGCTATCTGAGGACTGAGATCAGCTGATTAAATGACTCGAGCCTGGTGTGCTCCTGCTTGGTCGGAACGAAAAGCTGCAGCCACAAGAACCTTTATGGAATAGTTTGGACACTGCTGGTCCATCGCTGGAAAAGACAGAGGTAACAGGTGCAGTGAAGCTATGAACATGAATGCTGCCAGACATAAAAAACTAAACAATGTCGAGGGCAGAATCTACAGAATAAATTGAAGCTTTTCACCTTTGAACACCTGTCAGCTGCTGTGGAAGCGGGTGTGGCTGTCGAATGTTTCAGTTTTTAAAAAATACTGTATGCCTTTGCAATGCACACTCTGGCTGTCTGACCATCTGAAAGGAGCTTTTCACCACCTTTAAACTTTTCAAACAGCATATGAGAGAGCATATTTTGGCATTTACTGCATGTAGAGGGCATAGTTTGTTTTTAAATTCCTGCTGGTCAAGGCCATACAACGCTCTCTGCCCTCCTGTCTGCCTGCGTATCTATCTGTCTGTCTTTATGTCTGTCTCTCCAGGGGAGCTGAAATATTTCTGTTGTGTGGTCAGTAAAGCATGAGCTTCAGAAGAAGGTCACTTGTATTTGGCTTTAGACTTTTTCTTTATCTGTTGGACACAAAAGAATGCAGCAAGTAAAGGACCAGACTGGTTATGGATTCTGCTCACAGCCAGACACTAGTAGTCCTTTGTGGGCAGAGGCTCACATCTGGCAGGTGCTTGTTTATGAGAGCAGTTAACACTGGATCAGGGAGGCTTTATAGGAAAACACACACACACACACACACACACACACACACACACACACACACACACACACACACACACACAGACATACACATATAACACTACCAGCAAGCCTAATTTTAAGAGTTTTTGTCCCTTTTTAGAGGATTTCTGTGATTATTATGACCCAAAAATGTGCAGCAGTGTGAAACAGTTTTGTATTATTTTGAGATAAATTTCAGTCTGCAACCATTTAAACATCTTATTAATCATGAAAACATTCACCAGTCACAGTGAGAGCAAAATCAGTACCTCAGAGACTCTTAGAAATAGCATTTTCTGTCAGTATGGAAATAAATCTTATGCAGCTGGGAAGGTCAGTTCCTCTCTCTGTCTTTTACCTAAATGTGAGTATACACGATAGTGATGTACCTCCTTCCATGCCTCGTAGTGCTGACAGAAAGCTCCATAAACCAAAGGGTTAGTTTGTTCAATGTATTTTTATGCCCAGTTTAGGGTTGTCTAAGACACAACATGAAAAAAGGATCCATCTTCCTCCAAATCTCAAGCAGCCACAATCACAAAATGCCAATGTGAAATAAAGTGGGTTTATTTTACATAATGAAATATAAAGAAAGCAGTGAAGTCTAACTGGGAAGTTATCAACCTATCAGAGACAAAAGAAACCAAAATGACAATATCTTACCGCCCTAACTGAAATAAACAGGAGGAAATAGGATTAACAAAACTTGGCAGTCTACCCTTACTACCACAGAAGAAGTTAACAGACTCAGGATTAACAAGAAGGGATAAAGTGTGGCTGCTTGGAAGAGGAGGGAGATGAGGAATGCCCCCCCCTCTCTATGCAGCACCAACTCCATCTTGGATGTATTTATAGCAGACTTCCTGGTGAGGTAGCCAATCATCTACTGGAGCTGGAAATCGATCCACCAATCGACTAGAAGGTGCTGGAAGCAATCCACCAATCGTCTCCTGTCTAGAAATACACGAACAGAACATATTTTACTTAGAAAAAATACAGTATGATTAGAAATTATTCCATTTTGATAACCTGAAAATGGTCAGCTTGGCAGGAGCGATGGATGGATGGATGGATGGATGGATGGATGGATGGATGGATAGGTAGGTAGGTAGGTAGGTAGGTAGGTAGGTAGGTAGGTAGATAGATAGGTAGGTAGGTAGGTAGGTAGGTAGGTAGGTAGGTAGGTAGGTAGGTAGGTAGGTAGGTAGATAGATAGATAGGTAGGTAGGTAGGTAGGTAGGTAGGTAGGTAGATAGATAGATAGATAGATAGATAGATAGATAGATAGATAGATAGATAGATAGATAGATAGATAGGTAGGTAGGTAGGTAGGTAGATAGGTAGATAGGTAGGTAGGTAGGTAGGTAGGTAGGTAGATAGGTAGGTAGGTAGGTAGGTAGATAGATAGATAGGTAGGTAGGTAGGTAGGTAGGTAGGTAGGTAGGTAGGTAGATAGATAGATAGATAGATAGATAGATAGATAGATAGATAGATAGATAGATAGGTAGGTAGGTAGATAGGTAGATAGGTAGGTAGGTAGGTAGGTAGGTAGGTAGTCACTACCCAATGGGAAATTCAGGTTTCCAGCAGCTCAGTGTAAGCATAAAAAGTAATAAAGCAAACGAACAACAGACAATAAAAAGAGCAATAAGCCAATATATAAAGATACAAAAACAATATGTTATGTCTAAAAATAAATAAAATATACCAAAATATGTTATAAAAACACACAACCTAATATAGTGCACGTTAAAATGAGTGTTGGTTAAAAGTGCAAATGAAGAGCTTATGACCTTATGAGGCACTATACCTGAAAAGACAAGCTTGAGACAGTACTTTGTTTTGTTGTTATAAAGAAGTTTGTGTAGATAAGAATGTCTGAAGTTGATTATCTATATGTGGAAAACTGTAGTGATTAATAACATCGCCAAGGATTCCTCCAGTTTTACCGCTTTTTGGAAAAGACATGAAAAATGCAAGACACCACAAATGCCACATGTATTGGTGTGTGTGTGTGTGTGTGTGTGTGTGTGTGTGTGTGTGTGTGTGTGTGTGTGTGTGTGTGTGTGTGTGTGTGTGTGTGTGTGTGTGTGTGAATTCCTGCACTCGCAAAATCACAGCTCCCTGATATACAGCTAAGTGTTGGTATGATCCAGATAAAGGTCAAGTGAGCAGCCCCTTTGCAAACATAAATGCACTTCAGTTTGCTCTTTGTTGGCTAACAACAGGTTTGCTGGAAATACTTAGAAAAACATCTGACCATAAACCACACACACACACACACACCTACACACCCACCCAGAGCTGCTCATCCTTGACTGTGAAACTACGTTGATGGGGGGGCAGCCTATCTCCTATGGCTCACCGTGCTGACAGGCTCATTATAGTGGAGTTAGAGTGGAGACCTTGGTGTGACAAAGCCAAAGTCAGAGCCAGTTGCCTCCAGCTCTGCGTCCCAGTGCCTAGTACTGCCTGACCAGCTCAGACTCCACAGTGCAAACCCCCCCCCCCCCCCCCCCCCCCCCTCTCGTTCATGCAAACCACAAATTCCCCCTGAGGGAATAGAGCTTGTACAGACCTTGACAACACTTTCAGATTGACTGTAATGCATTTGAGTGGTTGACAGACGCTGAGTCCAACGTCCACCAACAGTTTTCCCATCGGATTGACCACAGAGGTTGAGTTACTGCTCTGTTTAAATGCTCTGACACTAAAAAAAAATGGAGTTCAAAACTGAATAAAGAAGGGATAATACCTGACAAGGGCTGTGTTCCAAACAGCATACTTTCCTACTACTCGTACTAACTCTGACGTCATTTGAAGTATGAAGTGTGTTTCAACTGCGTAGTATGTGATTTAGAGTATGTGAGAAGTTCCCGGATGGTTTACTAGATTCACCAGAAAGGCGGAGTATGCATCAAGAGCTGACTACTCACACTCAAATTACCCAAGATGCAACGTAACTTCTGAAAAAAAACCAAAATACAATCATCATAGATCACCACCTCGGTGGTTTCAAGTTAGCTACAGCGAGGGTATGTTCGCTTCCTGTTTTCAAAATAAAAGCACCAATTCTATCATTATGGTTTTCTTAATAATAAAAGGTAACGGGTGTTTTATTCTGTGAAAATGACCGGAAGTGCGTTACTCGCTACGGCTAACTCCGAATTTGCAGGAACAAAACTTTAAACAGGTGTTATTTGGATAAATTAGCGTCACATTGTGGATCTGAAGGGCTACTTTTACTTTCCCGCCTAAAAAGGTTAGAAATGTTGATAAAGTGGTTTATTTACAGAGTTAGAGCTAAAATGAAAATCCGCTTCACCCTGCTGATTTCAGCTCGGGTAGAGACGAAGAAATGCATTGTGGGTTATCGTGTAGTTTACTACAGTGTAAACGGTCTGCTTACTATCTGGTCATTTAGTGTGTAGTATAGAACTATGTAGTATGTAGTATGCGGTTTCGAACACAGGTCGAAGTCAGGTGATTTCTTTACCTCCTTTAGAAACCTTTACGGTCACATCAAAGAGTATTATCCCGTTTATATCACAAACACTTGCCCAAAAAAAAGTGGCAATATGTCATAACATTTAATATCAGTCACATTTATGACTGTGAGATATAGCTCCTGCATCGCCGAATTGTTGTTGTTCATCTTAAAGCAATAAAGTGTATCATGAGTACAGCTTTGATTTAAAAGCCGAACACAAATCATGAACACGCCCCAAACTGCAGGAACAGAGAACAATGAAAAAAAAAAACAAATGAGGAGACTTAAAAATCTACAAGAGAGACAGAAAATGCCTGAAATGTGCAGTTATAGTCACACATACTGTAAAAGAATTAACTTTGTTAAATAATGTTTCAATACACTGAAATACAACGTCTTAAAGCATCGTTGTTTGTTAGATTAAAGTTCAGCCTGAGCACACATTTATCATGCGGTTTGTGTTGGACCAGCTGAAGGGGGTTGCCCTACTTTTTTTGGAGTATTCTTGGTTTTATTTTTTCTTCTCTCGGAGCCAAAGCATCAGGCGGTTCTCACTCTCTTCTTACATGTGAGTCTTCCTTAGAGTGTGTTTGTGTGTGTTTGTGTGTGCACCGGAAGCAAGGAGGGAGGGAGGAAGGGGGGAAAAAAACGGTGGCATCTGCTCATTTCTAAAAGAGTTTAAGTCATCCGTCACCCAGCTGATGACACCAATGCAACAAAAAAAATCAGAGATATGTGTCGGCTACATTTTATTAACATATCACATTGTTCTGTGAGTGACTGGCACGGTGGCGGAGATCACTGAAGCCGACTATCACTGAAGGGATTAGAGATAAATCCTTTTCATGACTTGCAACTACATAACATCCCCTCTTCCTTTTTTAAAATCTCTCTCTCCCACCTGCTTTTCTCAATCTTTTCCTTTATACCTCACCTCTCACCGCTCTCACTCGGTCTCACCGCAACCGGGTTCTCTCCATCTCCTCCCTCTTTTTTTTTTTCTCTTTCTTCTGTCGGAGCCAGGGGCATAGGCAAATAGACTGCACTCTAATTGCCAATGTAATGATGCTGCAGTCCACTCATCTCACCTGCCTAATTAATACTACAGCTGACACCCCTGCTCTCTTCTCTCTCTCTCTCTCTCTCTCTCTCTCTCTCTCTCTCTCTCTCTCTCTCTCTCTCTCTCTCTCTCTCTCTCTCTCATGCTTTCACACACATCTAAGCATGCACACACACCAATGCATACAATTACAGGAGGCATTCTTATGTGTTCATATCACATAGTCGTAGTGTGTCTCTGGATTTCTTTCTCTTCTCTTCTCTCTCTCTCTCTCTCTCGCCTCACCATGGTCTTTTTCTGCCTCTCTCCACTGTAAAACATGGCCCCTGTCAAATTGACATGATACACCGAGCTGCACTTTGAGAGCTGTGAGGAAAAACTGGTGTGCAGCCCTTTATAGAGAGAAATACTGTATATCTCTCCAAACCTGTGACGAACGCTCGTGTGTGTGTTTCATGATGCGCCAATAAAACCCCCGAGATTTACAAATGCATGTGATGGATTGTGGATTTACTGCAGTGATAGCAAATGCATCCTCCTATCCATAAACACATACAAACAATATATATATCAGACAATTTCACACCTCAGTTTGCAACTTCTGTGAAGCTTATTTCCATTTATTTATGGATTGTCAAATCTGGGTGTGACGTGTAAATTAGGTTGCAAATGCCTGTAGAGTTTTGAGGTTGTTTTTTTAACGTGCTTTGATGCATAAATGCATGTAATGTTTAGGTACAGGTGGAAAACGTGGGCATCCGGCTTTTCAGTGCATACCTGTGTAATTTCCAAGTGTTGTTTGGTTTTATTTGACAAGTTGAGCCTCAGAATATAAATGTAAACAAGATAATCGATCAATCAATCAATCAATCAATCAATCAATCAATCAATCAATCCTTTCATACAGACTAGTGCAGTTCAAAGTGCTTTACAATTAGTTGATTGACAAGCTGATAATGAGAAAGAACAAGTGACAACATAAAGAAAAGAACTAATTAAAGGACAGAAATTGAGACCAATGCACACAAGAGAAAATAAGAATGATAAAAATGTTTTGCAAATTTAAATAAAATAAGTAAATAAATACAATACTTAAATAAATAAGTAAAATAAAAGAGAAAAGGCTTATTAACAGTTAGAGTAAACATTCTTTAAAAATAGATTAAAAAGACTAAAGAGAAATAAAAACTTGGTTAAAAAAGAGATTAAAAGACAGAAGAAACAGACAAATAAAATAAGATGAGAAGATAAAACTATAGAATGATAATAAGAAAACAATGCAAAAATAAAGTAGATAAATAAATAAAAAATACTATAAAAACAAACCAGGCTGAACAGGTCGGTTTTGAGATAATGTGCATGATACGTCCACTTTAACAGTAAAGTAGCTGTTCTATTAAAGTCTATTAAAGAGAACATGCCACTGCCTCCATGTTTTGATAGTCGTCCTCCAACCATTAACTTCCTGTATTTACTAAGATAGTTTGTGCTTCTTCCAGTTTATCAGTTATTCTTTTGGCTGAAAGACAACTCAAGCATCACAACAGGAGAAACTAGAACAACTTTTCACTCAAAATTGAAATGAACTGGATGTCTGACCTCTGTGTACATGCACCGCATCGTCAATATACTGTCAGACTCTCGATCATTGGATTGTATTTTTTCAAAGTCTAACAGGAGTGAAAACCTCACATATAATCCATTTTAGACTTGTTTACTGGCTAACAAATGATTTCCCAAATGATCAATGCTGGTTAGCAACGTTTTCATGACTTCATTTAAGGTCTGTCTGTTTATAGAAAGGAAAATGCATTTCTGATCACTCATCATATACAGTTGTAGACATGCACATGCATGGTAAGTAGGTAGGTTGATAGATAGATAGATAGATAGGTAGGTAGGTAGGTAGGTAGGTAGGTAGGTAGGTAGGTAGGTAGGTAGGTAGGTAGGTAGGTAGGTAGGTAGGTAGATAGATAGGTAGGTAGGTAGGTAGGTAGGTAGGTAGGTAGGTAGGTAGGTAGGTAGGTAGATAGATAGATAGATAGATAGATAGATAGATAGGTAGATAGGTAGATAGATAGATAGATAGATAGATAGATAGATAGATAGATAGATAGGTAGATAGATAGATAGATAGATAGATAGATAGATAGATAGGTAGTCACTTTATTGATCCCAATGGGAAATTCAGGTTTCCAGCAGCTCAGTGTAAGCATAAAAAGTAATAAAGCAAACGAACAACAGACAATAAAAAGAGCAATAAGCCAATATATAAAGAGAAAAAAAAACAATATGTATTATAAGTGTGAGGTGTATTTTTTACCATAAACCTCCACAATTCAATGTCTTCCATGTTTTCCATCTCTCTTTCTTTCCCTTCTGCAGGTTTATCTGAAAAAAAGCCTCTTTGCTAACTCTGGGGTGAGGTTGAAAAAAAAAAAAAAAAAAAAAAAAAAACCTGATTTAGTGGAGCAGTGGCAGCCTCGCTCTCAATTCTTTCCCTCTTTCCCCAAAACTGATGAATCTGTAGACAGGGTGCGTCTCTCAGGTCTTTCTGGGTCACAGAAGGCGCTACGTGTTGCCAGTCCTGCGGCACCACGGAAGTCTTGTGTAAACGGCTTCTCCTGTAATGTAGTAATTATTTCCTCTTGCCTGTTTCTTGTCCTCATAACAACAAAGCACCTCTCTTCTTTCTCCCCCCCCCCCCCCTTTAAAGAATGCTGTTAACAGCGCTTTGGGAGGTTCACTTTTTGCTTTTGTTGTTGCAGCCATTTTCTTCCACTTATATTCCTCTTTATCGTCTCTAATCTTTTGTGAAGTTTATTGTATTTTTTTTGTTGATGAGGACGAGAAATGAGTTCGACCAATTAGCACAGTCGTGGATTGTTTTGTGTTGTATTGTGTGTTGAGTGGAGTTTGATTGCTTCACTTCAGATTGAGTTCATACAAAGCCAACCTTACTCAAGACTTCAACCGACCTCGTTTTTTTCCCTTTAAGGCCAACCTCGTTCCAACCCTTCAATCACATGTTTTCTTTCTCCTGTTCATCATGTTTTATTATCCTTCCAATTAACACTAGTTGATTCATTAATCAGCATATTAGAATAATTGTAAATCTATCTGAGCCATCTCGAGGGCAGAATTAGCCCAGGTTAAAGTACTGTAATTCCAGTTCTCATGTCGAGTGTTCAAGAGACTCAATAGCTTCTTGACTTGAGAGCTTTTGTGCAAAGCATGGATTTCAATAATTCTTTCATCAACATTGTTAATATGACAGCCTGAAGTGCTGTAAAACACATTGTAATTGCTTCTTAAGAGAGGTCCAAAGCACACTGTGAATTAAATGTGAGCTTCTAATATCCTGAGGTCGGCTTTATCCAAAAAAATCTTTCTCTACTTGCTTCCTGATGCACGATATTTACTTTTGCCATTGTAAGTCTCCTCAAAAATTCCACAGTGGGTTGCTATGCTATCAACATGTTGGTAGCATACTCGGGTCTTTGTTAAAGATCCAGAAGGCTTTTCCTTTGCTGGACATGTAAATTACAGTTATGCAACGCAGCACCTGTCAGTGATTTTTTCTCAAAATGATGCTTCAATTACTCAAAATCTCTTTTTACTTCTCACTGTATGCAAACTGTTATGTAAGAAATAGTAAAGAGTGTACAAGGCCGTGAGACATATACACTAAATGCACATAATATCTGCCTTTTTGTCAATATACTGTTGTCAGCATATGATTTGACAGTAAGGCCACTAGCAGATGCCACACATTCACAGTAGAGTGTCATTTATAGAAAGAAGGTGTTTTGGCTGCATGGACTGTTCGTGGATGAAGGTGGATGTCCGCAAAAAGCCTCCGCATACTCCCTCTGGTTACGAAATGTACATCACGTTGATCCTGGAGCAAAAAAGAGATGGAAATATTGGAGCGCCTTGGGATCCAAGTGGTTACCGTGCATGCATGCCACATAAAGGTGGTTTGATTCCTCTATGTCACCTACTGTCAAAATAAAGGAGAAAAGCCCAAAAATAAACCTTTAGAAAAAGAGAGAGAGAGAGGGTAATACACTAGTTATTTACTGCACTTCAGTATGATCACACTTCTTAAGATAGACAGATGAAAAGTGATGATCTTCTCAATCTGTGCCAAAGGCCACAATTGTAGAGCATGAATGATATGTGAACGACATGCAAACAATACATCCATTCATTCATTATGATTTCTTTCTCCGTCCGCAGCAGTCTGAAGTCTTAATATGTGAAATCAAACACTCGGTTCACGCGCTATAATTTTAAAGAATGTAGAATTACTCCAAATATTGAATTTTTGCAGCTCATATCCGTCAGTTGTCTGCAGCACAATAAAAGCCATCAGGCTTCATTTCAGATAGAGGCCTCGTATACCTGAAAACACCGCCGCTCCTATTATTAAATATCTCACGCTGAGGATATTCTTGACACTTTTATCAAATGCGTCTGAGTCCGTGAAAGTAATCCCGAGCTTTGTTTTTTGAGAGTTCACTCGGAGGGCAACGACGAAGAACAGCAAAGGTCATCATCACTTTAGGTGTGAATGAATGTAAATCACATCCTCCTCCGCTCTCCGGTTGTGCTGAGTTTCATTTTGTGATCATCTGTTGTCTGTTATAATAAACCTTGATAAGCCTTGATGTTATCCATAACGTCTTTAACCCTCGAGTCAAGGAAGGAAGGAAGAAGGAAGGAAGGAAGGAAGGAAGGAAGGAAGGAAGGTAGGAGGGAGGAAGGAAGGAAGGAAAGGAGGAAGGAAGGGAGGAAGGTAGGAGGGAGGAAGGAAGGAAGGAAAGGAAGAAGGAAGGAAGGAAGGAAGGAAGGAAGGTAGGAGGGAGGAAGGAAGGAAGGAAAGGAGGAAGGAAGGGAGGAAGGTAGGAGGGAGGAAGGAAGGAAGGAAAGGAAGAAGGAAGGGAGGAAGGAAGGAAGGACAGAAGAAAGGAAGAAAAGGGGATTGAGGAAGGAAGGACAGAAGAAAGGAAGGTAGGAGGGAGGGAGGGAGGAAGAAGGAAGGAAAGGAGGGAGGAAGGAAGGAAGAAAGAAGGAAAGGAGGGAGGAAGGAAGGAAGGTAGGAGGGAGGGAGGAAAGAAGAAAGGAGGGAGGGAGGGAGGGAGAAAGGAAAAGAGGAAGGAAGGAAAAAAGGACAGAGGAAAGAAATAAGGGAGGAAGGTAGGGGGGAGGAAAGAAGGAAGGAGGGAAGGAAAGAAGGAGGAAGGGGGGAAGGAAGGACAGACGGAAGGAAGAAAGGGGGATGGAGGAAGGAAAGAACGAAGGGAGTAAAGAGACAGGAAGGAAAGAAAGAGAGAAGGAGGGTGGGAGGAAGGACAGACGAAAGGAAGGAAGGAAGGAAAGAAGGAACAGTCAAAACAGACGGGGTCAGTATTTGCTTTGCATCACTCCTCATCAAACTTGTTTTTGTTTGGTTGAATATAAAAAAGGTTTTATCTCTCAGAGGGAAATCATTGTGTATTCTTCTGTCTCCATGTTTGCTTTGGAGTATGACTAAAGACATCAGTAAAAAAAAAAAAAGTGAACACCTGTCAAGTGTGATAGCTCAGGGAACGGATAGACTTGCTGGGATAATAATTGTTTGTGTCATGAATTTGACATGTATCTCTCAGCCTTAAGGAGCGTTGTACGTTAAAGTCCGTAATCATCGCCACGGGGGAAATAATCATTGTGAAATTGTTAATGCCCTGTTTTATCATTTCTGTAGCCTCAGGTTGTGTTTTTGATTTTGATACTGCAATTCTTCCATATTATCCAGACATAATGGGGCTTCATATGCACGTGTCATGGGTAAAACACAGAAAGAGATGTTTTATTTTTTTTATTATGATTGATCGTATGCATCGCAGCAATCTTTATAGAGCTTTCCTGAGGCATGAAATCAAAAATACATCCACAGGTAAAAAGATAACTATCAAGACAGGTCAAAAATTAAAATTGACATATATTTTGAATACATCTAAAGGAAATGTTTCAGGTGCCAAAATGAATATTAACAGATGTAATAATTCCTCCTCTGTAAATGATGGGGGACAAAATCCGCCCACAGTCTTTCCTTCTGGGGAAAAATGTACATAAATGTTTATTTGAAGCTAATATGAAGCTTCAGCTGTCCAAATTAGTCAAATTCAGTCAATGTATTTCAAAATTTTAGTCTTTTTAGTGGTGATTTCTCTCTTTTTTTTTGGTCACAATCCTTCAACTGCAGCTGAACACAAAAAAGAGGGATTTGTATTTGACTAAAAACGACTGTAACTATGGCGATATCCACTTTATGTGACTAACTCAGACAGATGAAGCCTCATATTAGCGTCAGATAAACATTTTTGCTCAGAATGAAGACTGTGGATCTTCTCTCCCCCTATCACTTAAATTGTAAGATTATTAGGAGGGAATCTTCTTATGATCAGTTTAAACAAGAGGAATCATTACAGTATTACACCACTCGATATACAACAGTATGGAGTGGAATAAGTACTTTTTATTGCTCACTGGCTGTGTTCGAAACCGCATACTTTCCTACTTACTAGATTCGCCAGAAATGCGGAGTATGCATCAAGAGCTGACTACTCACACTCAAATTACCCAAGATGCAACGCAACTTCTGAAAAAAACCCAAAATACAAACGTCACAGATCACCACCTCGGTGGTTTCAAGTTTACATACAGCGAGGGTATGTTCACTTCCTGTTTTCAAAATAAAAGCACCGATTCTATGGTTATGGTTTTCTTAATAATAAAAGGTAACGGGTGTTTTATTCTGTGAAAATGACCCGAAGTGCGTTACTCGCTACGGCTAACTCCGAATTCACAGGAACAAAACTTTAAACAGGTGTTATTTGGACAGATTAGCGTCACATTGTGGATCTAAAGGGCTACTTTACTTTCCCGCCTAAAAATGTTAGAAATGTCGATAAAGTGGTATATTTACAGAGTTAGAGCTAAAATGAAATCAGTTGATTTTAGCTCGGGTAGGAACGAAATGCATTGTGGGTTATCGTGTAGTGCGGTTTCAAACACAACCACTGGCAGGATTGGCAAAACATAAAACAACAAGCTGTTCTTCTTCTTATATTTAGTTGGCAGTACTTTAAGACAGACACTTTCACTCTGCCCCCTGCTGTTGGGTACAATTATACACAACTGAATATTACTGGCAACACTGAACAAAATGTGAATAAATTGTACTATCAATGTACTATAAAATAAAATATATATATAAATACAGCAGCAACAAAAAAAAACAACTTCTCGATCCTTTGTAAGATGTCCTATAATCTCATATCTAAGTGCAGTTTATACTTTTTGACACAGGACTTTAGCAACATTTACTAATTTAAACACTTATTTAGGGATATTTATTTTAAACAGGAAGCATTGTTTAATAGGTGAAACATCACAGCATCTGTGCTATCTTGCCTGCACTTCTTTCACCATTTCCTATGTTCCATGTGGACTATTTCACTCACTCTTAAAAAAAAATAATTGGCTTGCAGTGTGTTTGATGCTGCTTTCAAGTGCTCCATGTAAGCAGCTTCTTCCTAGTTATGAAGCTTTAGACTCCAGCTGGTCGCGCACTCGAGTGCTTCAGGTCAGAAATAATGACAAAATGGATCCTGTAGCATGTTGATGCTTTTTGTGGCTTTTTAAAAAAAAATGATTTGTAAACCAAAGAGAGCTGCTGTGTACTGTAGCAGCAGAACTTTGAAAGTCTGCAGCATGAAACTGTTGTTTTAAATATGAATGAACAGAGATTCACATGCACAGCTAGTATCTCCAAGTTGGTTGCAGAAATAAAAACACCAAATACTGAAATGGAGCAAATAACCTGTTTTTTTAGTTTTTTTTTAGCTTTCTTAGCTTCTTTGGGTTTAGCTCAGCAAAGGACAGCAGTCATAGTAAAGTCATTTCAGTGTGAGGTGATAAATATATATGAAGTCAATTATCACATTTACATAAATTGCTTGTTTGCCATTTCAAATGTTAAACGAGTTTAAATTTAGCTGGATGTTAGTTAAGATGTTTAAAATTCCAGTTAAATACAAACTATGTAATAGCACAAGCTGCATAATGGAATATATATAGAGAAAAAAAAAGTCTGCATTAATTCAAGATTCAAGATTCAAGACAACTTTATTAATCCCTTGGAGGGCAATTCATTTGACAGCTCGCACCACAACATACTCGTACACATAAATAACAAGATAGAAAACACAGAAGTAAGAAGAAGAGTTGGCAGCTGTGTGCAAAAGTGCAAATGCAAAAGTGCAAAAATCAATGTGCAAAGTCAGCAGGTCCTATAGTCCAAATGAATAGTGCTAGTGTAATAAAAAAATGCACCACAGTATCCAGCTGCACACTGCAATAACAAACCGATACAACTGGACCTCATAAAGATTTGTTCAGCAGTCGGACAGCAGAGGGGATAAAGGACTTGGAAACCCTGTTACCCTTACAAGCGGGTTGGGCATAGCGACGCCCTGAAGGCAATAATGAAAATTCATTTCTTAAGATATGCCCGGAAGAACTCAAAATGTTGTGTGACTTCTCGTGACCTGTAGTTCCCATAAGGAACTTTGGTCTCTCTGCTTAAGTCCAATGATCTTGAAGCAGTCAAATTATGGCCTTTGACTCCTAAGAGCTTTTTTCAATGATTTATAAAAAAACAAAAAAACACTTTCACTCATTGTTGACTAAACAAAGACACAACTAGAGAGTTCCTCTTATCACCACAGCAGTGTGCATAGTTTCATATGTTCAGGGAAGATAATAATCCACCTTCATACACATAAACATTTTCCGGTGGATTTATTTCTAATCTAATATCAACTGTCTGTGCAGCTGCTCTCAGTGTGTGACTGATGTTTCTTATGAGCGTTGGCACTATTGTTTCAGCAGTGAAATTACATTTTACATGCATAAGCATTAAAATCCCAACATCAACATCTGGGAGATGAAGTGGCTGCCAGTTTTCCAGAAGGTTATAACTTCAGAATTCCTTAGTGAAGTATTATCCTTGGCAAACGCCTTCTTAGCGGTGCCCTCTAACGGTATCAGCAGCACGCAAAGTGACACTTTGACACTGAGCAAATATTTCCGAAGGGACACCAAATCATCTGAAACAGAAGCCAAAAGTGGTGAGTTTAATTATCTGATTACCTTGAGTGTCTTTTCTGCTGCTTAATTTTGTCCAAAGGTCGAAGCTTTCATGAGATTATTGTTCTTCAACAGAAACTGCACACTCTCCTGCATAAATCCTCCTCCTGGCATTTGGATGTTTTGGTATAATTTCAGAAATTAGGGGATGTGATAAAGCTGCCACCCCTGTGGTACCTTATTTACTCGTTTACTTTGTTTCAACTGCCAAAGGGCACTACACCATATCAGTCAAAAAACAAGAACAAGTGAAGGTGGAAACGCTCATTATTTCAGATTACAACAGACGACTGGGAAAATAAATTATAGTTTACAGCAAAGTTATGGTAAACATGCTGTACTCCAACATCAAAGATTAACCTTAAGCCTGTAATGCCACAAAGACTGTAAAAAAAAAAAAAGAAAGAAGGAAAGTGCTACCTCGTTATTACTTTGAATCAGCATTATTTTTCTGTTAGTCTTATAAACCGTGCAGCAGAACGAGCCACGTGAACACTAGCAGGGCTCAATATTTTCAGTTAATCTTTAAAAAAAAAAAAAAAAAGTGTTTTTGCTTCTTGTTCCGAGCTGGATGTTTGAGCTCCGCTGTGCAGAATGATTTATGTGCAGAGTTTGACACTAGAGGCTTGTTTTCATGTTTTTTTTCAAAGTGGAAAGTTTCTCCGTGCTCACCTTTAAATCTGAGATGACAAGCGTGAGTTTGTGACATCGCTAATGTGGAAGCCGGAGACAACTTGTGTCCGGCAGTTAAACTTTTTGAAATGAGATATATCTGCATGTTCATTTTGTATTTGTCAGTGAGGGAGAGGAGATGGATGTAATTTCAAGGATTTTTCACATAATTTAACTTTTCTTTTTTGTGGGGAAAAAATCACATACGATAGAGATTATTATTCAAATGTTGTATTTTAATACCAACATGTCTGGAGGGTATCTTCAAAGATCTCCTTCAGACATGTGTCAAGACAAGAATTGTTGTGCTTTTATTAATAAATTGTGTCTGATATGAAGCAAAAGTTCAAATAGCTTATTAAGTATCTCTAAAATGACATCTCCTACTCCCTTCTGTGAATAAACAAACATTGTGCATTTCAAAAAGTTTTAACCGCTGAACACAAGATGTCTCCGACTTCACTTCAGTCTATTCTCAGTGTTTGTGCGCCGGAGGCTTCGAGTTTCTCCCCATCACACTCGATCATGATTCGCTCCAAACTAGCTGTGAGGTCACAAATCCTTCAGCGACATGTCTGAAACTTAGATTTTCAGTGAGCGTGGAGACATTTCCTTCCCCCTTCAGCAGATGAATGTGGAAAAACAGACTTTGAGTGTCAGACTCTGCACATTCATCCTTCCTGCACGGTGATGCTCAAAACAGCCAAGTGAAGTAACAAGAAGTTGTTTTGACTGGAGGTGGGACTTCAAGGTAAACCCCTAGCACTGAAGCCTAAAGCTAAACCTACTTTGGAAAGACTTGGGACTAGGGTTGCATGTCAAGTTGGAATATATGGAAAGTTAGCCTATAACAACGAACTTAAATGTTGTTTAAAAAACCTCATCTTCTAGCATAATCTTGGTTAAAACAACCAAATTAATGCAAATACAGTTGCATATCTCCGCTATTCCTCAATCACATGCACATTGCACATTACTGCAGGGCCACACCCACTACATGCACTGTGCATTCCTCCATCAAATGCACACAGCACATTGCACATTACTGCAGGGCCACACCCCACTACATGCACTGTGCATTCCTCCATCACATGCACATATTATTTCTAGAAGGGAATATGTTTATTTCACTCAATTACCCGGTTTTTGTTGTTTAATGATAGAATTGTATGTTATGTATGTATAAGATGCCTTTATTGTCACTGTACTTAAAATACAATGAATTTGCTAGTACCCATCACAGTGGTATTTTGACATATTACTGCATGCATACATACACACATACATACATACATGCAGTACCAGTCAAAAGTTTGGACACACTTTCTCATTCATTGGAATAGGAAGTTATTTCCAAACTTTTGACTGGTACTGTACACACATACCTTCAGCATCACACACAGTCACACAGCAGACCAAAACAAGGCAGGTAAATAAAAAAGATAAAGTGCTGTGAGTGAAAGAGTCTGTAATATATTGCACTAGTAATATAATGCTCTGATAGTGATGAGTTTTTTGAAGTGGGTTTTTTAATTGTATTTGTTTGCATGCATGTCTGCTTATGACAAAACAAAATGTTTATATTTATGTCCGTGTACAGTTGATACAGCTTGTATAAATTACCTCAAATTTCCAGTTAATTCCCACAAATTCCCTTGCAAAGTCTCCAAATTGGAATATTTCCAAAATTCCCCAGCTTAACTTCCCATGGAAAGTTTCTGGAAATTTACCGGAATTTTTTCTGAAGTTTTCCGCCCCTTTGCAACCATACTTGGGCCATAGAAACACACCCAGTATCCTCCTTGGTTATCACGAAACCTATGCATACAGTACAGGTAAAAAAACGTGTTGCTTGTCACCGCCAGAGATAAGAGCTAATTTAATCGATTTAAGTACCTCAATGCCCTCCTTTAACATTCAGATGCAGTGAAGAGATATTCCCCCGAATCTCACTGTAGATAGAACGGAACAAACCATCTAATCAAAGCGAGTCGGGAGGAGGGAATTATTAAGTACAGAGATAAGTGGTCCGAGTGATAAAGTGTTAATATTCATAAGGAGAGAAAGTCAAAGACAGGGAGAAAGAAATGTAAAAGAGGGTGCAGAATGAAAAAGAGAGATAAGGGGTTAGGATTTAAGTGTTATCTTACCGTTAATGGCATTTCCAGCCCGTATCAATATCGCAGCGTAAGACAGAGGGATGTATTTATAGAGTGTGACATGATAGTCTTCTACAGTATAAAAGGTACTTAGGTGACTTCTACTGAACTGGAGAGAAGAGATG
Organism: Scomber scombrus; assembly: GCF_963691925.1. Taxonomy (NCBI): domain Eukaryota; kingdom Metazoa; phylum Chordata; class Actinopteri; order Scombriformes; family Scombridae; genus Scomber; species Scomber scombrus. The sequence continues at coordinate 27,079,739 of NC_084981.1, forward strand.
AAGTGCAGAGGAATGACTTTACTAAGCAGCCTGAACAATGCACCTGCTCCTGCTGAGTAAATCTAGATTCATATATTTCTTTTTTTTTTTTCTTCTTCTTCCCTTCCCATTGTTTGCTGTTGTCTCTCTCATTTCTGCTGTGTCACTACAAGATTAGGTTAGTGAATGATCGACGATCGACTTGGGGAAAGATTGTGATGAAAGAAATTGCCGTTTGAGGAAGTACTCTCGCCCCTCTCGCAGGCTTGAAAGATGATCTAAAAAAAATGATGGTTGCTCGCTTCTAAATTGAGGACGAAGGCAGATCAACTTGGCAGAGTTACGATGGATAACGATAGTATAGAGTTACGGTTACATTTGTCGTTCGCAAAAAAACAATGTGAGCAAATGTAATGTTGTAAGCGGGGGAACAGAAGTCTCCTGTGGCAAAAGTTCATTGTTTCGTTGACCCAATTATCCACCCACACCTTCTCCCTCCTCGCTATACATTCATTCTTATATATATAGACATCATTTAATTTCCTTTTTTTCCCTCCAGTCATAATTACTACAGCCACCAGATGGCGCCTGTCACATGAACGTAAATGTAGGTCATTTTGGGCCAACGGCAATGTATAAATTACCTCAAATTTCCAGTTAATTCCCATAAAATCCCATTGAAAGTCTCCAACTTGGAATATTTCCAAAATTCCCCAGCTTAACTTCCCAGGGAAAGTTTCTGGAAGTTTTCCGCCCCTTTGCAACCATACTTGGGACATAGAATCACACCCAGTATCCTCCTTGGATATCATGAAACCTATGCATACAGTACAGGTAGCTGCTGCTGAGTGAAGGGGGGGCAGGTGGGGTAAAAAAACGTCCTCCGTCCTCGCTATACATCCATTCATATATATATATATAGACATCATCTAATTTCCTTTTTTTCCCTCCAGTCATAATTACTGCAGCCACCAGATGGCGTCTGTCACATGAACGTAAATGTAGGTCATTTTGGGCCAACGGCAATGATAATCTATTGTGGTTTTTCTTGGGAGGACAGCCTCATTTAGACACTTCCTGAGCATACAGATGGCTATCAGTTACAGTAAGTGGGTTAAACCCTTACATAATGTTCAGGTTTACCCACTTTAACATTTGGGAACATTTTAGCCAGACTTTTCCCAATGTGACACACAGTATACGATAATGGAAATAAAATGCATCATTCTTTTTAATTTGTGTGCAGCTGATACACAAAATAAGCATTCAAACATGTTGCTGTATTTATCATATTGTACATCAGGAACATTAACTCTCTATCCATCTCTATCCATCTTCAAATCCCGTCTAAAAACCTTTCATACTCACTTTAATTTGTCATCCACCCTGCAGTTTTTTGATATTATTTGTTTTTATTGCACTTACCCTTTTTGCCCTTTTAATTGTTTTTATGTGTATTGTAAGGGGACCTTGAGTGTCCTGAAAGGCGCCTTAAAATAAAATGTATTATTATAAAATGTTCTCCTGGACCATAAAATAGTGATTGTGAATGTCTGTTTTCCATTTGATTAATCAAACATTTATTAATGACTGATGGGGGGATTTATGACGAGTGTGTTAAGGGTTAAGCTGAAGTAGTGGTTTTAATTGACTCTTTGTTGCCATGGTCACCATTTGAATCCATTATAACTTTGGTGAATCCAAACTGAACACAGCTGTCGTATGTTGAAGGAGCGAGAGACAAACCTGTCGTTGAGTTTAATACTCAAAGCATAGATCTAAGATGTGGTATCTCTTTAAGGGTGGGGGGGAAAAATCACCTTTATGGATTATTATGTTAGGGTTAATGACAATACTGTGATTTCTACTAACAGTCACTATGCACATAATCACAAGAGGTCTGGTGTTAAGCTGTCGGCACCACCAAACCCAATGCTGTGATTTTCTGGTAGAACACTTCTGGTGTCTTGTTTGTTCTCTTCTCATTTCTGCTGTCTGGTGCTACTGACAGCTTGAGAGATGCTGGATTAGCTAATGCAGCATTAAAAATCCTGTTTCACCCTCTTTTTGGCTGATGTATAACGTAAGTTGCATAAAAGATGATAATATGATGTATTTGGGGTCAAACTTCTTCTTCTGGCCTCCACTAATGCTTTTTTTTCTCTATCCTTGTTCTCCTATTGGTTTATATAAATCAGACGTTATGTAAAGTAGAGGTGGAGGAAGAGGGCAAAGAAAGGGTGAACTGAGAATAAAGTATGAGATACTGTAGATCAGGGGAGTGGCGTGTTTTTGTTTAAAATTTTGAGATGAGCGATCAGGCGGAGTTGTGAATTATTGAGTTACTTCCTGCCTCCGCTGAAAGGGTTGCGAGATGGAGGTGAGGTTTCACAGGAGTCATGGTGAGATGGAGAGGAGAGCGCACATTCAGACACACCATGGCGTGTATGCAACATTCAGTGGGAGGCATCTTTTATTTAAAAAACGAAAGAAGCTCGGCAGTCTGTTGCACTGGAAAACAATTGGAGGCATCGGGAGAGAAAAGAACAGGAAATGTTGTAGATGATTGTGAAGTTCGGAGATACTTTTGATGGCAGGAAATTCAATCTATCAAAACTCTCAGAATATATTCTCAGCAAATACTCATGATTTATCCTTAGTTTACACCGGACTTGACTCAGGTTGATATAAACTTTAACATATAGCCCATCATACTGCATTGAAGAAGGCTTTAAACTAGCGATTGAGACCATAAACACATTTTGAAAACGTTTACTGAGGTTAGAAATCAAGTGAGAAGTTGGTGAATTCTCCATTGACTTGTATAGAGACGGAAGTCCTTTTGACACCAAAACGGTCGCCCCCTGGTGGCCTTTTGATAGAATGCAGTTTTAAGTTACTTCCGCGTTGGCATCATTTCAGAGGACCGGAACTCCCCGCCTGCTTTTACCTAAAGGTGCTGTTTTTCATTTCTCTGTTTTTTGTCCTGCATGGGAAATTTGACTTTCAGCACGACAAAAGACAGACACACAGAAAATCAGCATCATCTTTCAATAAAGCAGATATTTCAAAAAAAAGAAATATCACTAGAAAGAATAACATAATATCATCAGTGGGAAAAGATCTCTGTGATCCAGGTGTTTCATTTGCATTTTCAACACACCCACTATTACACTCATGAATTTTAACATGTGCTTATAAAAGGTTGCCTGTGAAAGCCCTAACATATTGTTTATTTCACTCCTGTGGGTAAGGAGCTGTGCAGGAATGAATGCTGGATTGTGTTCTTCATCACACATGGACATGCATAATCACCAGTGCTTCCAAGAGAGCTCTCACTCTCACTCTCTCTCTCTCTTTTTCTCTATGTGTTAAATACAAACATACAAACACATATGTACATGAACCTGCTATATATATGTAAACAACATCACATATAATGCACACATAGTTTAACTCCCTGGCTGTGTCTCATAAACTGCCAGGCTCAGACATGGCGCCCCAGATGCATTTCAATCACCCCGTCTGGTAAAAAAAAAAAGAAAAAAAGAAAAACAAGACTTCCCCTGATACCTAACCAAGCTAGATTTTCATTTCAATTTTCTGTCCCATCAAGAAAGTGAGAAATGAATGGAAACACATACGGGTAAGGGATATGTAATGCCATTAAAGTAGAAAAGTAATCATCTCGGGCCTCCTTTGAAGTCCGGGGCTGTCAATTGTATTTCCTTGTCTGCAGGTCTGATTATGCAAACCGGCGAACTGCAATTGCTATTAAAGCCGAGCGGACGTATTGGATTACATGAGGAGTTGATACATCAAACGATATGGCTCCATTCAGTGTCCATAGTAACAAACTGTTTTTAAATCTTTATTACCTTGGCTTAAAACCTAATTACAAAGAACACAATAAAAAGCTATCTGCTACACCTGTTTCCTTCTGTCTCACACGGGGCTATGTTTTGTTTTTCATCAAAAGATCAAAACTTAAAGTAAAGTATTCCCTCAGTACATGCGTGAACGTAGCCATGATTGTGTCTTATTGAATCAAGAAACCTCAAAGTTAAAACTCTAGTTGGTTAATTGACTTGCAAAGTCCCATGCTGAGAATGTTTACTCCCAAAGCGATAAAAAACCTCCTGAACTTTTCCCTTGAGTAGAGAGCCTTGTCTGCCTCTCTGTTTTTTTGGTAACACTGTGTATCACTATAAGAAATGTAATCTCTTAATATCACATTGCATCTTCAGGGAATAATGAATAATTGGGTTTTCCACATATGGAGTAAGTTAACTGGCAACATTTCGGTTAAAATGGGTCCAAGAATAAATTAACATAATGCAAAAAAAATGCTTCAGCTTTTAATATGTTCCAAATTAAGATTGGGATATATATGAGTTGTGGAGATCTTGGTGGGTTTTTTTAGCCTCTGAGTACATTTTTTTACAAGGTGAGGCAGCAACCATGACTGAAACAACACTTCCCCTCAGCTATTTCCTGTTATTTGTTGGCCAGTTTACCGTGAGTGTATCAGCCATTTTGCTCGGAAATGAATTTCATGCCAAGAAAATGGCCCGCGATGTGAGGATCATTGAACCAACCTGTCACAGTCTGACCAATGCACTGTGGCATATTTTCTCTTAATAGACCGTTGAGTCTCACGATGCTGTGTGTGTGGCTGCACTGTATTAAATTGGTCTAAATGGTTGCCCTGCCAAGGAGGGAGAGGCAGTTGTTTGGGTTTATAATATTTCTTTTGATGTTTTCCTCTGCAAATTGCCTCATTATTCTATTTGTATCACATCTTTAGTATCTGAGGGGGGAAATCAGTGGACATGATGGATATGCTCTGCCTCGTACTAAAACAGAAAGAGCAGTATAACAACTGGGTAACATAGAAGAACATTTCAAAAAATCTATCTATCTTCATTTCCTTGAATCCAGCCTCTGGATTGTAAATAACAGTGCAGCTCAGCACACCGATGTGTTGTCATGATGTCACTCCTCTCGGGGAAAGACCAACATATCCAGTAATAATCTACAGTATATTACAAATGTGTAGAGGAGATGAAAGTGTAGATGTTTTGACCAGACATTCAAACCCTACTGTGAATGTTAGCAGGTCTATAATTTGCAGCCTAAAGCGTAGATAAGCAGGCTGGGGGTTGAAAATGCACTTGAGCAAGGCTTAAAGAGACAGGAACCTGTTTCAGACAAAGGCTGAACTGAGGAGCTGCATAAAGGACCAGTGTAAGATAAATAAGGAGGTGAACAGTTTACCCAACCGCCACCTCAACTATATATATAGTCTTGCTGGCATGTGAAGTATTTCCCAATAAGTAACCTAAACAGAATATGATCCAGGCATATGAGGCCCTGCCAAGTATTCTCATCCAATGTGTCGATATTTTCCAGTAATCTTAGAAAGTGCGGCACCAGAACATGATCCACTGACTCTACCGTGCACCACATGTGGAAGACAGACATTAAAAAAACATACTAACACAAAGGTGACATCCACTATACCACTAATAATGCCCATTCAACTGAGTGAAGAGACTTAAAGGAGACATATCATGGTTATCTTTATACTGTTATGATATCGGATGTCGTCTTTATTAAACAGCTGTCTGTTCTGCAGCTAACGTTTTTGTTGCTGAGGTTATTCCACGATGGATTCAGGCTCAAACATGTATGGATGTACTGCTGTTGTTTGTTTACATCATCTCCTGAGCTGCCGGAAGTCGGCCGAGGGGCAGCTCCCTGAAGTTGGCGGGTAGGCTAATTTTGAACTGTTTACTGTAGATTATGCAACGATATTCCAGTAGAGCCCCAGAATATAAACATGGACCTTTACATGTGCATATGTTCCTCTTTAATAAGTGATGTTGAGTGACGTTGAATTAGACTGAAATGTTATTAATGTTATTTGTCAATGAAGAGTCGATGGAGCCTTACAGAATTGGTTTCACTGTGATCTTTTCAAAGACTCAGAATCTGGGCGTGCCGTATTACTTCGGCTATGAAACTTCAGCTGGAATTCTTAGATCACAGCTCTGAGAAAAAAATAGCATGTTTTCCCACATACATTGAAAACTTTGCAGAAATTCTTCACCCTCTAGGCGGCATGTTTATATTTATCCCCTGCTCTTCGCTCTTTGTACATTTGTGAGAGATTCACACATATCCGTGCTCCCTCTCTCTCTCTCACACACACACACACACACACACACACCCACACACACACAATACACACACATGCAATTTCCTCCTGTTCTCTTTTAATTAACGACTGTGGCGCTAATTAGAAGGCATGCAACTCTTCAAAAAACCCTCCGACAGTCTCTCAACCATTCTTAGATTCACTCCTCCAAGCTTTTTGAAGCAACACTCCGATGTGTTTTTGATCTCTGCCGGGAACAAAAAAAAAGGCGGAGAAGAAGAAGCAGAGAGTTTGTGGGGTACAATAACTTTATAACACAATACAAAGTAGTAGACATGATAAAGAAGGGATATTACAACAGTTTTTGTGGCGCTCATGGCCACACAACAGGGGGCTATGTATGCTTGTTTGTGCATGGTTGTATTGTATAATGTTCTCTGTCGCCTCCAAATATTATTTTTTTTGCAGGAGCGTTTATTTTAATCACTGCTGTACTTCTACAGTCCTCCCTAATGAGCATTACGCACAGACACTGCCACCGCCACCGTGTTAAGCCTCTATTCTTTTAATTATCGTCTTCCCCTGCGCTCAGTGTGACAAAGGTTGCTTCCTGTCAAAGTTTAGTCAGCTCATAGGTCACAATGGCATGGAGAGATGTTAAATGACCCCAACATTTAGCATAGAGAAAAAGTCCATCTGTGTTTTAACCCTCGTGTCGTCCTCCCGGGTCAAATTGACCCCGTCTGTTTTGACTGTTCCTTCCTTCCCTTCCTTCCTTCCTTCCTTCCTTCCTTCCTTCCTTCCTTCCTTCCTTCCTTCCTTCCTTCCTTCCTTCCTTCCTTCCTTCCTTCTTTTCCTTCTTCCCTCCTTCCTTCCTTCCTTCCTCCCTCCTTTAATTCCTTCTGCCTCCCTTCCATCTTTCCTTCCTTCCTGTCATCTGTCTTCTCTTCCTTCCTTCCTCCCTTCTTTCTTTCCATCTTTCCTTCGATCCTTCCATCTTTCCTTCCTTCCTGTCATCTGTCTTCTCTTCCTTCCTTCCTCCCTTCTTTCCTTCCATCTTTCCTTCCATCCTTCCATCTTTCCTTCCTCACTTTTTCCTCTCTCCTTTCCTTCTTTCTTCCTTCCATCTTTCTTTCCATCCTTCCAACTTTCCTTCCATCTTTCCTTCCTTCCATCTTTCCTTCTTTCCTTCACTTGAGGACAACAGGAGGGTTAAGTGACCTGTGTTCATGTTAGACTTTGAACCTGAATGGAAACATCTGTTTTGGAAGATGTGTTGAAGTTTGGACCACAAATGGCCACTTTAAGCTACTTTCAGCAGAGATTTCAAAATGAGATTTCAACCGTATCGGTAAATCAAGGTGACTGTGTTTGTTTCCGCTTGTTTGTTTTGTTCTCTCGCTCCCACACAGCACATAGTTGGCACTGCACATCGCTACAGTAAGAGCTGAGATCAACAAACTTGAAAGGAGACACAGCAAATACTGAGACACTGACAAATGATGAGATTGTAGAGATCCTCGTCAGCAGCGCCCGTTGATGCAATTGTTGCCTGTCATCAAGGTGATCTGGTGTGATGAATGAGGTTTTTTAAAGCCTTTATGTGTTTAATGAGAGAAAACATACTGTACGCACTTAATGCTCAGAAAATATGCCCTTAAGTTGCTATGACAACCAGCGTTTTTTACATCTCGTAACAGAAATCTGACCTGCTCTCCACTGAATACAATGTCGGCAAATTGACTTTTTAAGATGTGATTTGCATTCAGACTGTAGTTAAGCTGCAACCATGAATGTATGCATCGTGTTTTTGTTGTTTAGACTCTGCATCAATGTCACAGACCACTTGTCTCAACATATTTGCCCCCTTCCCCTCCCAACAGTGAAGAAGCTCTTTTAGCACATCACTGGCATGCACAGACGAGCGCATCTTTCTCCGCCTACTGCGGTTCATTTAATAATTAAAAATCACTCACTGTAGATGAAAGACAAAAAGAGGGGGTAGCCATTACCATTCAGCATGTAGCTTAATCTTTGATATGCCACACAACATCATTGTGTAAGCTTGATCTCAATGCACGGCTCTGCTGTTTTGTCTGGTTGGACGTAGATGTTCTCTCGGTTGGGGGGTTTCTAAAAGTAGAGGCCGCTGGGATTTTGTATATTTGCTCTGCTGTCAGCTTGTCAGAGTATATACGGATTAATTCCTGGAGAGTCAGTGAAACAAAGCTACATGAGTAAAGCAGGGATGAACTGGGATGCAGGTTGGATAGAAAAGAAATGCAGGAGTTAGTGAAACAGTATAATTAAGAAAGTGACTGAATTGGTCATATTTGGAAAGGCGGCACAAGATACTACTGTGGGTGAACTTTCTGTTTTATTTACATTTATGAGACTTGCATTTTTCCTCAAGAGGGACAGAAAAAAAAACAACAACAGCAAGCAAAGTACAAATGACCAGAGGCAAAGATTGATATCCAAACCAACTGAGGCATCCAATTAGGCTTTACACTGCAATCTGGCATCTTAGCCTCCGTGCTTTTTTCTCCGCGCCCTGTAAGCCACAGTTACACTTGTAAATGTTGATAAGGATATATTTATTGAGCTGAAATTAATTAAAAAACACATCCTCACAATTTCTGAAGAGCAGCACGAGAACATTTCAAACTTCGTCGGCGATTTTAATGATCATCGCTTGATTGGCACTTTCGCAAATGTGCCAATCAAATCCAATTTAAGGTGGTATTTTTTTCTTGAAAGCTTGAGAAACTACATTGTACAGAAACAATGAAAAGTGTCTTCAATTAACTGAGCACTCTCCATAATGGCTTCCTCTTAGTGGCTCGAGGCTTGAGGTGTTGAGAGTATGAAGGAAATCTAATAAATTTTAGCTTTTAGGTTTTGATTCATCGGGTCGGTGTTTTCTGGGAAGATTGTCTAAGACCAAGCAAAGAACCTGAAACTCATTTAGCTGCACACAGTGAAAAGGTTACAGGGTCTCAGTTAATTGGGACAGGATGCTCCCTTCTTACTGCAGCCCCAATTTGTGATTTTGGCTGAGAAGACAGATGTGTCCTTTACTATAGTGCAGGTTTTTTTGGCCCCTAAAGATTACCACACCATTAATTTCTTCAGCTTGCCTTACCTTGCACTTTTTTTCCCCCCACTTCTTCTCTCTTCCACAAAGCTTCGCTGTACTTACATCTGTCTCAACACAGGAGGTCTTTTATGTGCCGCTCTTGCATTTGCATCAGTTATAGCTACATTTGTTCACCAGTAGAGTTACCAGCCTCACTGACTGATGATTTATTTCCCTTTTTTTCTTTTTTTTCTCCACTATAGGTGTCGAGAAGGCTACCAGGGAATCCGCTGTGACCAGTTTCTACCGAAGACCGACTCCATCCTGTCTGATCCGAGTGAGTAGTATTCCCCAGCGTACCAACATCTACCGTTATCTTTGGAAGTGTAAAAGTAAAACTGAAGGGAAACTGAGGGGTCATATTTTCTTAGATCATTCTGATGAGGTTCAACAGGAGAAGCATTTACTCTTCAGAGTACTGATTCGCATTAATAAAGCAACTGGAGGGAAAATCAAATGTTCTCAACCTTACACAGACATTTACTGTACGTGTTCTCACTACCAAAACGCTCAGCTCTCGCCACGTAAACACCCTGCAAGACAGACTAATATGTAATAATATTAGCCTGACGACTATTATAGGAGCACTCAACCAGTTTAAATTGAATTCTGCTCTGTTTGTCTTGAGATACAAATATTTTCCAAGGTAGAAATGTTATATATCCCCCTTTTGAAATATGCATATATTTATATATTTTCCTGAGATGCTGTTAATCATTGAGGCAGCATTACAGTGACGGATTGGTTTCTCTTCTTACCATCAGTCATATTGAACATTGTGTATCTAAGTGTGAATTATAACCTACTAAAAAAATACTACACCGCCCTCCAACCTTTAAGATTACAGGATTATATTAACTCTAAAAAATCCTCAAATTTGCTTTTTATGTTGTGTAAAAGTAGTAAAAGTAAGATTTCCGCGTTTGAAGCTCAGCAATTTTATCCTCTGTTATAATTTTGTCCTCATATTACCTTTCCATTTTCTCCTCTATTTACCACTTTCTCAAATACCCTCTCCTCCTCCCCCACACTAATGACACTTCTCCCATTTCTTTATCTCCCACAGACATGGTCCTCCCAATGTCATGTAGTTGAGGGAAAAACACAAATTGCTAACTAACTTCTGTCCTCACCGCTCGCTATCTGCCATATTCATTTCCTTAAATTTCCTCCCAGCTCATTCAAAAAAAAAAAAAAAAAATGCAACCTTGTCAATGAGGCGCTAAAGTTATTTGGCAGTACAATAGCTTATCAGTGACTCCTTTTTTCCCCCTAACAAGTCACATGGTGTAATAGCACCATTTACCGTAAAAGGGAGGGCGATGTGCCTTTGGGTGGATTTTCACCTCACTTTTGTCCAATGTCAAAAAACACTCAGCGGTAATACAGAATTAAAGTTTCTCATTATGAATCATAGACTGTATATAAAATGGACGTAACATCCGTGACGTCACCCATTGGTTTGTGGACTGCTGCTTGGAAGCGAATAGTTTCGGATCTGGGCAGCGCCATCTTGAACATTTCCGGTGCATGCTGGGTAAAAAAAAAACACAGATTCTACTTATATGGGCATCAGGAGGAGCATGAGGCGCCCTCCTGAACCTGTGAACCAATCAACCTGTCAATCACAACGTAGCCACGCCCTAATGCATACCCTGCTTTATCGTCAAATATAAAATCAGGGAGGCCGAAATGTCCCAAATGAACATCATACTGCATTGAAGAAGGCTTTAAACTAGCGATTGAGACCATAAACACATTTTGAAAACGTTTACTGAGGTTAGAAATCAAGTGAGAAGTTGGTGAATTCTCCATTGACTTGTATAGAGACGGAAGTCCTTTTGACACCAAAACGGTCGCCCCCTGGTGGCCTTTTGATAGAATGCAGTTTTAAGTTACTTCCACATTGGCCTCATTTCAGAGGACCAGAACTCCCCGCCTGTTATGAATATGACATTTTCTACTTGATTGCAGAGGAGAGAGCATGCCAATAAATGAGACATGTAGATTAAATGCAGCAAAATGCACCAACACACCGCACCATCACTTTGCTCTTTGTTAATATCCTTTACTTTCCAGATCATTAATTAAGTCTCTGTAATGAGGTTTTTAATTCCAAGGAAGTATTAGGGTAATTGTCCTTGTTAGAACAACATTGCTGTTCACTGAAGTGACACCCGTCGCTTTGTTTGTACACTAACCTACTGACCTGAACGTATCGGTGGCTAAGAACTGCTACCGTCCTCATCACTACAACAATTTGTCAAATGTCAAACGGAAACAGTTGCTTCTGTATATGTTGATCATAGAGTAGACCCATTAAACATTGTGTTTTTAATTGTAATTACTTTTAAACATGGTTGGTCAGGGGAGTGCCTTAAGCAAGAGCCTCTATTTAAAATGATAAATTATATAATTTCTCTTTTAAAAGCCAAATTAAACATGATAATAATAATACAAGTCCTGTAATATAAGATATGCCAATACCAAGTCTGATATTTAGTATATTGTGTTCCTGCATCATGTAGCTGTGCAGTGAGCCACCGCAAATCAACATCAAAACATGCTAAACTATTTAAAGATAGAGAAGAAATAAGAGATTAGCTTATTGGCTACCGTTGAGAGTACGGTATCCTATAATATAAGATTTCTAATGATTTCCAAAAAAAAGAGATTGTAAATTCAGATGAGGGTTCATTGTAAAGAATTAGATCATTTAAGTCAAGTCAAAGTTTATTTATATAGCACATTTAAAACAACCTGAGTGCTGTAAAAGCTTAACGAGATAAAATAAAATAACAATTAAGGCAAAATTGAGACAATGTTCAATTGTTGCACTTCCAATTAAAAAATAACCTAGAGTGTCTTTCACATCAGGCCAGCTGGACATGAACAAATGTTTAATTTAGTTTTTTTAGGCAAGCACACAATACAACACTTCCATTAATAAAGTAATAATGCATGAATGTTTACTTTGATTTAAACCCAACAGCTCAGTAAGAAGGAAGAAGAATAGTTTTAAAACTCAATTATTTAAACTCCGTCTTCTTCTGGAAGTGTTGTCTGAAATTAGGGAATTACTGACCTGTGAAATAACGTTTTGCCATATTATATACTATATGTTTTACGTATAAAAAACTGACCAGTCATACTACCTTTGAGAGTAGGGTATCTTTTACTATTCTCCAAAGATCTTAAGATTTATTATGATTCCTCCCCAAAAAAAGGCCTAATTTGAGACTGTAAATCAGAGGAGGGTTCATGTAAAGTTCAATTGGTGCATGTCCAATAATAATAATAATAATAATAATAATAATAATAATAATAATAATTTGTTTACAAGGCAAGCACACAATGCAACACTTCCATTAATAAAGTAATAATGCATGAATGTTTACTTTGATTTAAGCACAACAGCACAGTAAGGAAGAAGAATAGTTTTAAAACTCATCCAATTATTTAAACTCTTCTAAAATGATGAGGAAATTACTGATCTGTGAAATAAAGTGTTACCATATTATGTATAATATGTGTTATGTATAAACAACTGTCTAGTCATACTATAAGTCTGGGAAAAGAGAGAGAAAGGTTTTAAGTTTTTATTGACTTATTTCAGGTCTTCTGGTAGTTCGTTCCAAGGAGCAGAGTTAGATCTTTCTGCTAGAGAGGAAACAGACATTTTAAACTTCCGTTCATTAAATCTGTTCATGTCTCAAACAGACCAGGAGAAGATGATTCATGCTTTCATCTCCAGTAGACTCGACTACTGTAACGGTCTTCTGACTGGACTCCCACAAAAAAAGCATTAAACAGCTGCAGCTCATTCAGAACTCTGCAGCTCGAATTTTGACCAGAACAAAGAGATCAAGGCACTTTACTCCAGTTCTAAAGTCTTTACACTGGCTCCCAGTCAGCTATAGAATAGTATCGGATCTGAGCAGCGCCATCTTTAAAATTTCCGGTGCATGCTGGGTAAAAAAAAACACAGATTCTACTTATATGGGCATCAGGAGGAGCAAGAGGTGCCCTCCTGAACCTATGAACCAATCAACCTGTCAATCACGACGTAGCCACGCCCTAATATAATAATACCCTGCTTTATCATCAAATATAAAATCAGGGAGGCCAAAATGTCCCAAATGAACATCATACTGCATTGAAGAAGGCTTTAAACTAGCGATTGAGACCATAAACACATTTTGAAAACGTTTACTGAGGTTATAAATCAAGTGAGAAGTTGGTGAATTCTCCATTGACTTGTATAGAGACGGAAGTCCTTTTGACACCAAAACGGTCGCCCCCTGGTGGCCTTTTGATAGAATGCAGTTTTAAGTTACTTCCGCGTTGGCCTCATTTCAGAGGACCAGAACTCCCCGCCTGGCTTTAACCAACACATCCAGACATTTTAAATCTTTTCAGACCATGAATATCTACAAATAAATTTAAGACTTTTTAAGGCGTTTAAAGGACATGAATGACATGTTAGTAGAATATAAACCAGGTAGGGCTCTGAGATCTATGTACGTGTTTACTATGATTGGGTTTTATTTTTATTTATCAAATTCCATGTTTTTTTGTTTTTTTTCCAATTGTTTCTGTTAAATGTTTGTTTTATGTAAAGCACATTGAGTTGCCACTGTGTATGAAATGCTCTATATAAATAAAACTGCCTTGCCTTGCCTATTAGAGGGGGGCTGTTTTTTTTGTGGAAATGATAGAAACTAGCTACATGCCCTTGCTTTCTATATAGAGGAATACAAAAACAATTCTAGGATTTTAACTATTTGTTGCACCTTGAAGGCTTAACAATGCTCCGTGTAACTCCAGGGGTAAAAAAAAAAAAAAAAAAATTAGTTTCAACACCAAGAAACTAAGAGTTATCCCCCTCTAACAAACCCAAGAACCAAATCTTAATCATAACCTTAAATTGGTTTTCTCGCCTAAGTCACTGTTACTGATTATTAGTCTACTAATGGACATGACTGTTTCAGGTGAATTTCCATATAAATTGTTTTGGAGTTACCAAGTCATTACTGAGCCATGAGGGACAAGGAAGAGAAAAGAAAGTAGTCTTTTCACTTTTTTTGGCATCGCCCCCTCTCTTACTGAACCCCTGACACATCGCCAACACCTCGAAACACTTTCCCCTCATTCATTACTGATCTCATTCATCTTATTATTTGCTTCTTTCTCTAACTCTCAGCCAAAATCTCTATCCTCAATTCATTTTCTAATAGTAAGAATCGATCGACCCACTTTCAGGTCATTCTTCTCGCTGGTTTCGATCTCCTTCTCTCGACTACCTACTTTATTTCTGACGAGTCCCCTGTTCTTTCTTCTCTACTACAATACACAGTGTCATACAGTCAATTGATTCCTTTTTTTCTCCACTCCTGTAACAACACCTTCTTTCTTTCTTCTTTTTTTTTTTATTCAACTACTTCCTGCTTCAAAAAGTTGGTAAGTGCAAAGTTAGAAAAGAAGAGTGGCCGATTGTTGCCTCCTCTTCTTTCATCACCCCCTCTCCCCCCTCCCCCCTCCTCAAATAATCTTGTCACAGCATCTCTCCCCTTGACTCCTTTGCTCGCAGCTCATTAAATCCTAATTTCCCGGGTTACCTTTTTGTCTCGTGTTAAAGTATGCCTCCGTGTTGACATCCATGTTCCCTACTCCAAATTTCCCTAAAGACAAGCCCCCCTCTTGCCCCCCATCTGTCTCTTGCTAACCTCCTCCGTGCCATCTTTTCCTCAACACGCATCTTGTCCAAGCGTCAGAACCTCATCCGTTCTCCCCAGCCTACAGTTCTCTGTCCAACTCATCTCCTAACACTAAGTGGCATGGGCCTCAGATGGACTGATGCTTGAATTGTGCCAGCTTAAAAAAGATTCACCATCAGGGCAAACCAGTGCTGCCAAGGACCTCTGGCATGCTGCAGTCTCCAGGGAAGGGAAGGGAAGGGTGTAAGTGAAGAGGAGGAGAGAGAGAGAGAGAAAGAGAGAGAGAGAGAGAGAGAGAGAGAGAGAGAGAGAGAGTTTGGATGAAAGTGGACATGTCTTCTTCTGAGTTGGGCAATCACGCTGTCTCTGGGTCTCCGAGGGACAAAACGAGAGTCATGACTCCGATGGCTGCACAGAAACACAGAAAGAGAGTGAGACACGAAGCAAGGCACAAAAATATAGAAATGTTTGTCTTTTTACAACAAAACAAGAGGTACAGTAATATAACTTATTATTTAAACAATTCATAACACCTCTGCAAAACTGTGCTTCAATAACTGCAAAACAACACCGAATAAAAGCTTTTGAGACAAGTAATAAAATGACAGACATGGTTACATAAAGCGGACGTGAACAGATAAATTCAGGACAAAGAAGAACAAAAGGGAGCTGATTATTGAATTATTACTATTATGATTAATATATGAATGTTTTTTGATTAATTGATGAATCAATTAGGTAATAAGATGTGGAAAAAATAGTGCCCATTACAAGATATGAGAGCTAACCCAAAAATATTCAAGTTACATTGATGGATTTAATAGGAATGAACAAAAAGCTTCAAATCTGCACAACTTTGTCTGTTAAAAGCTTGGTGGATATCCCAAAGTTTCATAAAATACCAGGAATACCAGGCTAAGTTTACAGGAAAACCTGGAATATTTTCATTTGATGGAATAATGAAGACCACCAATAGTCCGCAAGCCACAATCTTTCCCTAACAAGTTTTCAAAATGTTGCCACTGAATGTAAAAAGATGTTATTATTGCTCATAATCCAGAGTTTCACCATCAAACTGTGTAAGGAGTTGATATATTATCAGATTTGCTGTATACTCATCATGAGTTGATTAATTAATAAAGTCATTTTAGCACTTAATCAGGTTTTTAAAGGAGGGATGTAAAGGTTTCATTGATGTTTCTGGCACAGGCCGCTGTGCCAAAGACCAAAATGTTAAACAGAGAATCACTTTGCCTGTTTTGATCTTGAATGTAGTTGAGGAAAGATGACACAGCATGAAGATTTTACACCTCATTCAGCTCAAAGAGGGTTAAAAAAAACAAGAGACTGTTTTGTAGCTAGGAGTCGAGCATAACTTAGATCTTAAACAAACTCCTCATGAAGATTTTAAGCTCTCTTGTAAAAGTAGTTTGCAGAAAACCTCAGGGGTTAGACAGCGGGGTTACAGACAAGTCACTGATGTGCATTTAGCTCTTAAAATGCTGAGCTGAGCTGAGCTTGTCACCTCGCTTGCTCGATAGGATGTGTTGGAGATCAAAGATTTGTTTAGGTTCACCCGCCCCCCCCCCCCCCCCCCCCCCTCCCCCGAATCTATCAAAGAGCAACAAAGGCTTTTTGTTGTCATCCTTACATACAGTATGTCAAATCTTTTTCATTGGCGAGATGCAGAAGAAACTGAGTTCAAGCTGCTTTTGCTGACAAGGCAGCTTTTGTTGTTTAAAGTGGGAAGCTGCTGATTGGCACGACCCATTCTCAGGAACTCCACGGTACTGATGCAGTATTCAAGAGCTAACTTATGGCGCTTTTCTACTACACAGTTCCAGCACGACTCGTCTCGGTTCTTTTTGCGTTTCCACTAGGGAAAGTACCTGGTACCTGGTACTTTTTTAGTACCTGCTCTGGTGAGGTTCCAAGCGAGCCGAGCCGGTACTAAAATGTGACGTCGACACACTGCTGGCCGCTGATTGGTCAGAAGAGTTGTCGCTGGAAAAGTCATGAGCCGTCCCACACAAGAATCAAACCCGGCATTTTTAAATACCGGCAGCAGCGTTACCATAGTTACAGCCGTACGGCTCAATTTTGTTGCTTTGTGTGTGACAGAAAGCCTCATACAGCAGCAAGTACACCATCGCCTCAATGTCCTCCATTGTTTATGTGTTTTGTGTCGCATATAAAACGAAGTCACGGCAGTTTCGCGGAGCCGTGCTATGACGACCCCGCCCACGTTGAGTAGGAACTTTTTTGTAATGGAAAAGGTCTGTCCTGGAACCGTACCGAGGCGAGGCGAGCCGAGTCGTGCTGGAACTGTGTAGTGGAAAAGCGCCAATAGACTAGACTGTAAATGTATTCTCTTTTTATTTATTCTCTAACCCTAACCCTCTCTGCCTTTTTGCCCTACCTCTATCTCCTTCTTTACAACCTTTCATCATCTACATAGCCCTTCTGCAATCATTGTCGTCTTGGCCACATTGAAAACATATTCAGCCCTTCTCGAATCGAAGGGCCGAGGCGGGTTTTTTTTTTTTACGACGCTGCAAGGCAGAGTCGGGATCAGCATATTCTACAGCGCATGCATCATATCACACCCCGTAGACACACACACACACACAGAGAGAGAGATTTAGAGATTTAAATCTGAAGACAAATTTAATTTACACTATCTTTATGAGATCTGATTTGTGGCAGGTTTGTGTGCGCCACAGATGATAACATTGCTGTAATCATGCAAGTCCAATTTCCTGGAGAATAAAACCCCTGTATTTCATGTTGTATTGCATATTTCAATCCATACGGTATGAAAAGAAGCATAAAAATGTGCGATCGGTATAAGCTTTCCTGCTTTTATCACGGGTCAACTGCTGAGGCAAGGGCAATTCAAGTCATCTTAGAGGGTTAAAATAATGTTCCTCTGAGCATGGGAGCAATGTTGTTTGTTTAAATAACTGCAAATGTATGCTTCACTCTCTCAGTGATACAACAGAATATAATAATAAGAGGCGGACCGTAGAATTAAGTGTTGTTGAGTATGAATGTGAATGCATACAAGCACTACAGGCAAGAGTCTGACTCTGACCTTTAGGCAACTTGAGAATCAATACTCACTACTTCACTACTGTATATCCACCGTCATCATTCAGAAAAGTCGAGAGAAAATGAGCTCTAATACAGGATGTGGGTTGTTTATTTGGAAATAAGATATAGTCAAGTACTAAATGATAGAGATTTTCTTTATGCAGCCCATACATCAATGGAGAGAGTAGACAGGAGTCCAGGATGTCTTGCATTGAAAAGGTTTATTTACTTGATCAAGGAGAAATGAGCGAATGATCAGTACACGTTATGTTCTGATGCTCCCTTCAATTCTGAAGTTTCTCTCCTCCGGGAAAAGACTTTAAACCACACAGATAATGCCCAAGGTTGAGCCATGCCCAAATATGGGCAGCTCCAACACATCTACAATATACATAATTTAGTCTACTGGTCTATAGAAAAAGCATTGCTTAGACCTCACTCAGGACCTTTGTCCTACATCCAACACTATATCAAACCTCTGACTCCAGTTACCTTTACCCCATTCAGGGATAACAGTCAAAGACATATCTGACCTCGGTTGCTATTGCAACACTATCAGAATGCCTCCTGTTTTCCCCAAAAGGAGCAGACTCACTGCTTACCACTATTTCAAGGGGAGACAGTGTCTAAACCCAATATTTGGTGTGTGGCCTTGCTATGACCGCAAAGTGCATATTAGTTATGGAAAATTCCCTAACACTAAACAGCAGGCAGTAACAGCTGTAGATATTAGACTTATGATTCAGACTTGAATCACAAAAATGAGACTTTATTTACTTGACTCTGATCCATCATACAACTCCTCCCTAAGAGGTTTTACGGCGCTATTAAAGAGGTTTGTTCATGACTTACAGGCATCATTCAGTCTCGTTCACATGGTCTTTAGAGGCCATGTAAACAACAGTCAATTAACCACAAATGCTATTACAATAATCTGATTAATCTGATTTGAATAAACACTTTCGACAGCATTGAAAGAAAAAACATTGATATGCTTTGTTACTTTAATAGGCAGCATTAAGACCTGAAATACTTAGTAATATGATTTTTAATAAACTTTAAAACTGGTGACAGGGAATTATCTCATATTACTTGAGACTACACGTGGCTCAGAAGACTCAAAACAATCCAATACAAAAGATTATGGCTTTTGGATTGGTTTGGTTTTCAGATAATTAGAAAATGATGTTTCTTTATTACTTTTAGACCTATTGGGAAGAGCGAATTTTTAAATCTTCCACAGAGGAGCTTTAAGTGCAGAACCTGATAAAGAAAAGGGGACATTCATCACTTTATTACCTTTCAAACATACATAATTTACCTTTTACCTTACAGATCAGTATGTCACATTTAGCCCTCCTGTTGTACTCGAGTCAAGGAAAGAAGGGAGGAAGAAGGAAGGAAAGGAGGAAGAAGGAAGGAAAGGAGGGAGGAAGGAAGGAAGGAGGGAAGGAAGGGAGGAAAGGAAAGAAGGAAGGAAAGGAAGGAAGGACAGAGGAAATAAGGAAGGAAGGAAGGAAGGTAGGAGGGAGGGAGGAAAGAAGGAAGGTAGGAGGGAGGGAGGAAAGAAGGAAGGAGGGAGGGAGGGAGAAAGGAAAAGAGGAAGGGAGGAAGGGAGGAAAGAAGGACAGAGGAAAGAACGAAGGGAGGAAGGTAGGGGGAGGAAAGAAAGAGAAGGAGGGAGGGAGGAAAGAAGGAAGGAAAGAAAGGAAGAAAGGAAAGAAGGAGGGAAGGAAAGAAGGAGGGAGGGAGGAAGGAAGGAAGAAATGGGGATGAAGGAAGGAAAGAGAGAAGAGACGAAAGAGAGAGGAAGGAAAGAAAGAGAGGAAAGAAGGAACAGTAAAAAAAAAAATGGGGTCAATTTGACCCGCGAGGACGACATAAAGGTTAAAGCAACTATAATCAATCTATTTTTTTATATTAACAATTAATTAAACGGCAGTGTCAGAGATGTCGTTCTTAGTAATGAAACTACAGAGAATTATCACTCGACTGCAGCTCCTCTTTATGGAGGTTTACAGCAAATTTCAGCTTATTGTTATAATACAGGTTCTGTTAATTTTTCCGCCGCCCCCAAGTGGCCATAAAAAGAATCACTTAATGTAGTTTTACCCCTCTGGTGTCTGGTGTTTACCCCTCTTTACATTTAGGTCTCAGAAGACATGCTTGCACGATTCTTTCGATGCATTTTAGTGCTTGTGTATGTTCGTGGGCGTGTTTCTCCCATGCTCCTCATTTATTACATTTGTGTTTCTGCCTGCATGCATCTCCATGCCGACATTCCTACACAGTGTTGGGAAGAGAAAAATGAGAGTCTCAGGACACATCATGTTGAATTCACACCGTATAAAAGGCGAGGAGGGAAAGAGCTGGCTTAATGCTCACACAAGTACTTGACAACTCTGGCACCAACTCTGGTATCAGCCCTTCTTTCTCATATTGACTTATTGTGGCAAGGCAAATCCATCCTACCAGGATACGGATAAAGAGCTGTCAAGTCTGTGTGCTTGACGGTCTTACGATACCAAAGCCAGAAGGGGTCTGAGCTGGTCTCTTAAGATGTGAACGATGTGAGTTTCTTTTAGGTCTAACAATCACATGGAGCAGATTGAAACTCTTTAAATCCTGGATCAAGATTTCGTATTTTGTACTTATAGAACTATAGAATTAGAGTTAACGTTGCTTGCTTTGTATGAAGCACTAGCTGCAAGGGCACAGACTACTTTTAGTTTAATTGGAGTGTGTTGGGGGTGAAGGAAATGGCAGTTTTCACATTTAGACTACCCATTACAAAGCAACAAAAGCAATCTCTTTTTTGACAGCAAGTCTCTTTGAATCCAGATGAAAAGAATCCATCATGCACATTAATGGTGTTCACCACTTCTCCTCTCACTAGATGTAATTGTGCATTTGTTTGTTTGTTCATGCGTGCAAGAAGCTGCACTGGTTTACAATTAGCAGCATAATCCACGAGCTGCTGCTTTTAGTCAGATTGCGAGTGCAATTTTTTTTATTAAAATACACGCAAAACAAAGTTGTCCTGCACCGTAATGTTCGATAAGCAGAGACTAGAAGCTTACGGGGAACCTACTAGGTTTGTTGATTCCTTATATCGGTGCATTTTCTCTCAGTTAATGTTAAGAAATGAATAAAGTTCCAGTTCATGATTTTTTTATATGGATCAAACCTTCTGACGGTTGTCACAACTTGGCTCAAAGGTAAGGACAAAATATGGAGACCACACATGACTTTTTAAACTAGGAAAAAATACATTTAAATAAATTACATTACATATGTGAGAATATATGTTCCTTTGATGATACAAAGATGAAGAGAATCAGGAGTTCTTTCTTAATGCATGTTTAATGCGAGCCCAGATCATCAGACAGCATGCATGATAGATACAATTGTGATGATACTCGGCGACCAACAGTGAACAGCATGTCAGGTATTTCCCAAGAAGTAACCTAAACAGAATATGATCTAGACATATGGGGTCCTGCTTAGTATTCTTATCCAATGTGTCAGTATTTTCCAGTAATCTTAGAATGATCTTCGGACCATACCATGTACCAAATGTGGAAGACAAACCCAGCTTCTCAGAGCAGAGAGAGAGCGACTGAATGCTCAGAGCTCTATTTATAAAGGAGCATTCACACCAATTCAGGTGTTGTCCATCTCTCCTAATGAGCCGCTTCCAAGATCCCAAGCAACCAGCTCAGAGGCCTTGGGGTCGTCACAAGGTATTGACAGATCTGTCAGTAACATAGTCTCCTGTGACTCCTTTTTAAAGAAAGTTTTAACATTGGCATGGCCCTAAAAATGAGGATCACTATGACAACTTGATTGATAGAGGTAGAGATAAATCAAGTCGACTTTTTTTTGACACGTCACACCAAACTTTTTCCCCCTAAGATGTGAGATGCCACATATGTCTGATAGAGATTTTAATTATGCAGCCCATACATCAATGGAGAGAGTACCACAGGAGTCCAGGATGTCTTGCATTGAAAAGGTTTATTTACTTGTACAAGGAGAAATGAGCGAATGATCAGTACACGTTATGTTCTGATGCTCCCTTCAATTCTGAAGTTTCTCTCCTCCGGGGATAGACTTTAAACTACACAGATAGACTTTAAACTACACATATAGACTTTAAACCACCCAGATAGACTTTAAACTACACAGATAGACTTTAAATCTCACAGATAGACTTTAAACTACACAGATAGACTTTAAACCTCACATATAGACTTTAAACCACACAGATATACTTTAAACTACACAGATAGACTTTAAACTACACGTATAGACTTTAAACTACACAGATAGACTTTAAACTACACATATAGACTTTAAACCACCCAGATAGACTTTAAACTACACAGATAGACTTTAAATCTCACAGATAGACTTTAAACTACACAGATAGACTTTAAACCTCACATATAGACTTTAAACCACACAGATATACTTTAAACTACACAGATAGACTTTAAACTACACGTATAGACTTTAAACTACACAGATAGACTTTAAACCACACAGATAGACTTTAAACTACACAGATAGACTTTAAACCTCACAGATAGACTTTAAACTACACAGATAGACTTTAAACCACACAGATAGACTTTAAACTACACCGATAGACTTTAAACCACACAGATAGACTTTAAACCTCACA
Source organism: Scomber scombrus (assembly GCF_963691925.1). Lineage (NCBI taxonomy): Eukaryota > Metazoa > Chordata > Actinopteri > Scombriformes > Scombridae > Scomber > Scomber scombrus. Next base: position 27,102,514 of record NC_084981.1, read on the forward strand.
GATAGACTTTAAACTACACGTATAGACTTTAAACCACACAGATAGACTTTAAACCACACAGATAGACTTTAAACTACACAAATAGACTTTAAACCACACAGATAGACTTTATACTACACAGATAGACTTAAAACTACACAGATAGACTTTAAACCACACATATAGACTTTAAACTACACAGGTAGACTTTAAACCTCACAGATAGCCTTTAAACTACAAAGATAGACTTTAAACTACACAGATAGACTTTAAACCACACAGGTAGACATTAAACCACACAGATAGACTTTAAACCACACAGATAGACTTTAAACCACACAGATAATGCCCAAGGTTGAGCCATGCACAAATATGGTCATACCCAACACATCTACAATATACATAATTTAGTCTACTGGTCTATAGAAAAAGCATTGCTTAGACCTCACTCAGGACCTTTGTCCTACATCCAACACTATATCAAACCTCTGACTCCAGTTACCTTTACCCCATTCAGGGAAAACAGTCAAAGACATATCTGACCTTGGTTGCTATAGCAACACTATCAGAATGCCTCCTGTTTTCCCCAAAGGAGCAAACTCACTGCTCACCACTATCTCAAGGGGAGACAGTGTCTAAACCCAACATTTGGTGTTGCCTTGCTATGACCGCAAAGCCTAGTTTGACCCAGTGCATATTAGTTATGGAAAATTCCCTAACAATGTTGACCCATCGTGAGACCTAGTGGATAGCAAAGATCACACTGTTCATGTTTTTGTTGCACCTCTTCGGTAGTTTCGAGTGCCAGATGAGATAAGAAGACAGTATGGGTAAAATATTGTTTTGATGGTGGCAGTAGATTCTCAGAAAAGCTCTGTCCTCAGGCTGGACTTGCTAAATTTCATCCACCGTCTTATGATGTTGCTCCTTCATGACAAACTGACTTCCCTGCAGGCAGCCAAGGTGATGTAAGACTGCTGCCAATAGAGATTTAATATTACCAAAATGCGTTCATCCATTTCACTCAGTTGTTTGCACGTGGTTTGTGTGCACGTGTTCTCTTTGTGCATGAAGTTATCGGAGTGCACGTTAATGAGAGAAGACTGCTTGAATCGGTGTTTGCCATTTTTGGAACGGTTCACCCGTCCACAGGCTAATTAAAGGTTGAACGGGTTGGCAGTCTCTTCAGGTTCCAGTTGCACAGCAGGGCGTTGGCAGTTTGCTACCGATACCTCTCTCCTGTCAACTTCCATTGAAACACACACATGTATAGGCGGAGGTTAAATAGCTGCTCGTGTGTCCTCGTTGGCCAGCTGAGCCGCTCCTGGCTCGCTCGCATCTCGACCGATGTTCAATATCCACTTGGCTCATCACGACCGCACACAACATCAGAGCTCACAGGCTGTTCGACTGCCTTCAAGAGGCATATCACCAAACATCGTTATCATGGCTGCAATTCCTGGTGGAGGTGCAGCTGGTGAAGATGAAGAGTAGATTATACACTAATGCCAAGCTCAGGCTACAGGAGTTTTAGGCATGATTTATCTCTGATTCACCCCTCTCGACAATCAGAGGAGAAATCTGGTCTGCGTCCATGGTGGGTACGGATGTTTGGCCCAGACATCTGGTTATACGAGAGGTTTACAGATCCAAACGTGTACCGCCAACACTGCTCACAGGCTCATTGAGGCCACTCAGGTAATTAGAGTTAAAATCTGGATGATTGTGTCACTACTTTCCCTGAGTAGGACTGCAATGGCAAGTGTGAAAGACAAATCTACAAAGAGATGGAAGTGAGTGAAATGGTGACTATGATGAAATACAACTTCTGTATGAGAGTGTTGCTCAGCTGAGATGGAGGAAAGGCTTTTCAATATGTGGCAAGAACACAACAGCATATATAACTTTTCCATAAAACGCGTTAATCATACAGACAAAGAGACGAGCTGTTTACATCTGCTTCCTCGTGAGATTGTGTGAGGTGGTGCATCGCTCCCTCTGGCACAGTAATCTTAATAATATCCTGTAGTGTGTGATGCACCATTATTTTCACATCTTGTAGTGTGTGTGTGCATGTTTCAGATAAGAGAGAAGAACTTATTTAAAGTTTTTCCTTTTTGTGCGTGATGCAACCCCCTCGATTTTAAAATCAGTTGGGATTTTAAAACTCCTGCAGTCTGAGCCTGGCACACTGCTGGGCGCACATATGTGCCCACATGTGTATGTCAGTGTGTATTTCTGTCATTTTTAGTGACCATATGGTTAGACACAAGCTTTTCGAAATGAATTAAATTACAGCCCTGAAGCCGTTTGATTTACGTCTAGCATTAACAGTATCAATAACATCTGATTGTCTCCTTCACATTTCCCAACAGAATTCACTACGCATTCTTTTTTTTAATGGAGAAAAAACACATGAGGCTATATAATCGTAAAATTATATTCCTCACTCTGCTGGTGAACTCGGTGGCAAACACAGAATCGACTATTGCAATAGAGCTTAATGGATACTGATTGCTGAAGCCAATTTACCTTCTGCCCGTCTATTGCTGTAGACAGGGAGGGATACAGTAGCATGCAATCAAAAAAAGAGAGAAGAGAGAGAGGGGTGGGGTGGGGGGGGAGAATATAAATACATATTGATTGCTGCAATTCATCTGATGTGCACCCCTGTGTGACTCGCCTTTCTAACATTATTTACACAATCAAATAGCAAATGTTTTGTATTGAATATTAAAAACAATAACTTTGTCATTTATTCCACACAACGTGACATTGTTTTTCTTTTATTTATTGTTCTGTTTTCCGTTCGGCGTCTGATCCAGACTTTTAGGCATGCCCACATACAGACCCTAATGGATCTGGAAGGCCCAATTTAAAGTGAAGTATGGGCCTTGTCAGCTAGTGCTTAGTGAAGAATATGGCAGTGGGATGCAGATTATCCCAGAGCAGCGCGGGCTGGGATGCTCGCTGCTTGCACCAACCCTGCAGTCACAGGTCATTAATAACTGGGCAAAGGGTGGCAGACAGGGCAAGGCAATTTCCCTGCCTCGCCTCACTGTAGCACATTGCTCGCTTGCTTCTCGTTCTCTCTGTCCATTCTTCAGTGTTGTCTCCACTTTTTGTCACTCTTTCTCTCCAAAAGCTCCGAGCTCGCGTCCTTTTTTTTTTTCTTCTTCTATTTATTATCAAGTAATGAAACATTGCCCTTCCGCCTGTCCCTTCATCAGCCAAAGTTGAGTCAGGGAGTTTGGGGGAGGGGTTTAACAGGGGGGGCATTGGCTCTGTGCTAGTCTAGCTCAGTAGCACCCCCAGATGGTTCCCTATGAGCCAAAATCAGATTTTCATCATTTAAGGTGGTGAGCATTTTTTTCCACTTACAAGTATGGTCACTAAAGTTTCCTCAAGCTACAAAAAAATGTGATTTCATGGTTTGAATGTAATAGATAAAGCTGAGAATCACATCACAACAGTCTTCATCATCATCATCATCATCATCTGTCAGTTAACCCAGTAGCTGAGCTAGTAGTGGGACGTCTGACTCAGGTTTTAACCTCCAACGCAGCATTAACTGCTGATAATATTCAAACTATTAATAGATTTCCCCTAAGGTGTGCATGAAGGAAAGATGATGCATCATTACTTCAAAATTGAACATTAAGACATTTAACCTTTGTGTCGTCCTCCCGGGTCAAATTGACCCCGTCTGTTTTAACTGTTCCTTCCTTCCTTCCTTCCTTCCTTCCTTCCTTCCTTCCTTCCTTCCTTCCTTCCTTCCTTCTCTCTTTACTCCCTTCCTTCTTTCCTTCCTTTACTTCCTACCTTCCTTCCTTCCTTCTTTCCTTCCTCCCTCCTTATCTCTCTCTTTCCTCCCTTCCTTCTTTCCTTCCTCCATCCCCTTTTCTTCCCTCCTTCTTTCCTTCCTTCCTTCTTTCCTCCCTCCCTCCCTCCTTCTCTCTTTATTTCCTCCCCCCTACCTTCCCCTCTTCCTTCTTTCCTCTGTCCTTCTTTCCTTCTTTCCTCCCTCCCTCCTACCTTCCTTCTTTTCTTTCCTCCCTCCCTCCTTTCCTTCCTTCCTTCCCTCCTTCCTTCCTTCCTCCCTTCTTCCCTCCCTCCTTTCCTTCCCTTCCTTCTTCCTCCGTTCCTTCCTTGACTCTAGGACAACAGGAGGGTTAATTATACATAATTGAGTACTGAGTATCGTAACCAGCAGGTCTACTGTGGCAATAACATGTTGTCAGAAAAGAGCCACATTTGATTCATCATGTATTGAGCATTTTTTAAAAGCAGAAGTTTAATCGTATGACACAAGCTTGCAAAACTTTTAGTGATGATTCATATAATTAGCATTTCACAGATCCTCCAACAACAAATTGTTTCATCCTTAATGAAGTTCTGATTAGTTTGTTTTCATAATTATGACAAATATATTCAAAATTCAACACGAAAAAAACATCAACTTAATGTTCAGTGCAATAAACCCTCGTTCACTTTCATGCATTAATTTAAGAGGCTGTTTTAATGCATGAAAGTAATTACTGTTTTTTTTTTGTTTTTGTTGGTATTGCTTAAATTAACTCATCACAAATTGTTTGGAATCATTAATTTAAACACCAAAATTAAATATACATGGATGAGGGAAAATCTGGTTATATTGTCACAGTATGATGAAAGTCATTAAATATAAAAGTTAAGATTTATAAATTAAAGGCAGTCCACAGAGAAAAGGGAAGTGTGGCTGCTTTGTGTCACTTATAGTATTTCATTCTTTATCTTAACATTATGTAAAGCACTTTAATAATAGTGCTAATAAATAAAAGCTTCATTATAATCAACATTATTATTACTATTATTGTAATTTTGGGACAAAGGCAGAGAGTGAGGGTGGAAATAAAAAACGTCTTTCTTCCCTTCCTTCCTTCCGTCTGTCCTTCCTTCCTCCCTCCCTCCTTCTTTCCTTCCCTCCTTCCTTCCTTCCTTCTTTCCTTCCTTCCTCTTTTCCTTTCTCCCTCCCTCCCTCCTTCCTTGTTTCCTCCCTCTCTCCTACCTATCTTCCTTCCTTCTTTCCTTCCTTTGTTCTTTCCTCTGTCCTTCCTTCCTTCCTCCCCATCTATTTTCCTTTCCTTCCTTCCCTCCTTCCTTCCTCCCTCCCTCCTTCTTTCCTTCCCTCCTTCCTTCCTTCCTTCCCTCCTTCCTTCCTCCCTCCTTCTTTCCTTCCCTCCTTCCTCCCCATCTATTTTCCTTTCCTTCCTTCCCTCCTTCCTTCCTCCCTCCCTCCTTCTTTCCTTCCCTCCTTCCTTCCTCCCTCCCTCCCTCTTTCCTTCCCTCCTTCCTTCCTTCCGTCTGTCCTTCCTTTCTCCCTCCCTCCCTCCTTCCTTGTTTCCTCCCTCTCTCCTACCTTCCTTCCTTCCTTCGTCCTTTCCTGTGTCCTTCCTTCCTCCCTCCCTCCTTCTTTCCTTCCCTCCTTCCTTCCTTCCGTCTGTCCACACGTTATGTGTTTGGGTGTCTCTCTGTGTGTGTGTGTGTGTGTGTGTGTGTGTGTGTGTGTGTGTGTGTGTGTGTGTGTAATCGCCCGACTTTACTGCTGCCAGCCCTCCTAATACCAGCCCCCACTGAGTTAAACGATTATGACATGAATGCAGGTGGAAAACGTGTTAATGGCCAGCAGACCTCTGTCATGAAGCAGTTTGGATGAAAGAGATAGTGGAGCAAAAAAATGACTTAAAATTGCTCCCCTGTCCAAATGGCTTTTTAATGCTCCTTTTCTAAAGCTTGTCATTTGCCGCCAAATGGAGGAGGACAGAGCAAGCGGTGGGAGTCTCAGTAAATACCATCTCTCAATCGAAAGTGTCCAACAATTTACTCTCTTTATATCTTTATATCCCTCCCTGTTGCTATTATATACACACAGATAATGCTTTATTGCTCCTCATTGCTGCCTATTGATTAAAATTGCTCTTTGAATTTAGTGATTAATCAATAGCATGAGTTATTACTATAGCTGCTCTCAACATTATGTTACACAGAAGTATCTATTTTAGCCTTAACCTTTGTGTCGTCCTCCCGGGTCAAATTGACCCCATCTGTTTTGTCTGTTCCTTCTTTCCCCCTTCCTCCCTTCCTTCTGTCCTTCTTTCCTTCCTACCTCCCTCCTTCCTAACTTCCTTCCTTTCCACCCTCCCTCCTTCTCTCTTTCTTTACTCCCCCCTACCTTTCTCCCTCCCTTCCTTTCTTCCCTCCTTCCTTCCTTTCTTCCTTCCTTCTTTCCTTCCTTCATTCCTTCCTTCCTCCCTTCCTTCCTCCCTCCTTTCCTTCCTTCTTCCTCCCTCCCTCCCTTCCATCCTTCCTTCCTTCATCCTTCCTCCTTTCCTTCCTTCTTCCTCCCTTCCTTGCTCCTTTCCTTCCTTCTTCCTCCCTTCCTTCCATCCTTCCTTCCTTCATGCTCCCTCCCTTCCATCCTTCCTTCTTTCTCCCCTCCTTCCTCCTTTCCTTCCTTCTTCCTCCCTTCCTCCCTTCCTTCCTTGACGCGAGGACAACAGAAGGGTTAAAATGATTTAATTATGTGCTAAGAATCATAAGGAGTATGCTCATTCACAGCAATCATTTATATGACATTTAAAAGAGAATAAATTAACATTAAACAATAAGATAATAATTTAAAGAACGTTCATACATGGAGCCAATCGTTGATGCTTAATAAGTAAAATAATGCTCTTCTACCACTACTTTTATGATTCAACTGTAATTACTTCTATAAGCCTGTAATGAGTATTCATAATAATAACAACATTTTTGTACTATAATATATTTACAGGCTTTTTTTTGTTTGTTGTTTCTAACCACAAATGCAATTAACTACTCCCGATTGGTGTTTTTGAGGGCAGTGTTTGAATTATACAGTCCAGCTGTCACCATGTAGTTTTATGTGGTTTATATCTCAATTTCTTTTCTTTGTTTTTCTTCTTTCTTTTATTTGTTTTGTTTTGTTTTTCACATTATAAACCAGTAAGGAGTGTTTGGGTCCATTTTCACTGCAACAGCAAAGAAGAAACATAAGTATATCCTTCCATAAATGTACAATATATCAATATACAATGACCTAGTAACTTGTGATTTCTAGTAATCTCACTTCATTGTCCCATATATATTTGCAGTATGCACTAATAAGCACTAAAGCTTAGTATATTTTATAATAATTAATAATGAATTATATCCGATCCTACCTCAAAGCCTACCTCGCTCTCTCCATTCTCAATCTCTCTTTCTTCCTCTTTATGAGGCTGAACTCATCACACCATGTATCTTTCCACCATCTCAGCTCAGCCTGGATGAAGACGATAGTTTGGGTACATTAAGATACCGCTGCTTCGCCCTTGCTCCACCTAGATATGGATCTCCTCCAGGAGTGTGTAGTCATTAAACCTCCAAGAAAGAGAGAACTGATCAAGGATCACTGCTCAGGTTCGTGTGGCCGTATTAAACTGCAGCAGGACATCAGAGGAACACTGGTCTTTTATAGCTGTTGAGATAAAAATATCTCTCCAGCTATCACCACATTATCTTTCTTTACCCGACACTTTCTTAAACCATCGTGCACAGAGATTTGGTGACCCATGAAAGAAGTGATTTTTACTGTCGCTATAAAAAAAAAAGATGAAACTAGCAAACAGCTCAAAGAAAGTTCAAGGATGAGCTCAAAGTTAAACACACAATGTAAATATGAATACACCTACCTCAGGTTACATAGGCATAAGTGCAATATGTGCAATAGACTGTGACTGTGTATGTGTGTTTGTGTGTG
>NC_084981.1:27115293-27122793 GCF_963691925.1 Scomber scombrus
CTTGTTTGAATTTACTACCAGAATTTGAATATTGATCATTTTTATTAATTGCTCTGAAATGTGTTCAGTACTGTTGACTGAACGTAACTTTTCCTCCGTCTTCCATAAATGGTCGTATTTATGAACACACTTCAGGCCCATTTTAGGTTCAAGGCTCTTAAAAAAAAAAAAAAACACCACTAATGCGAAATTTGTCCTTGTGCGGTAACGTAAAGGCTCCGCTTATTTAGTCTGAGAGTGAAAATGATTTCAACCCAGTAACTCCAAACTAAAGGCAAAAGCCAGTTAAAAGTAGTTTCATATGGTTAGGGGTCTCTCTCCGTCTCATTTTGTGTCACTTTGCCTTAATGCTGTGCAGCGAGCAGGAAGTAATGTGAGGGAGGTTACTGTCAAATGGAGGTGAAGGCTGCATTATCTTTGGCGAAAACACAAAAGAACGAGGGGGAAGGAAGTTATCGTTTGTGTGCATTTGCGGGATGTCTAATGGACTGAACACCCACCTGGCTCCCGCTGAATGAATGTCCATAATGCGAGGATGTGGGTAGTTAAGGTTGTAATGATGGGATGAAGTGAAATTAAATTTAAAAAAAATCATTATCCCTTCAAATTCCCTCTCATCAAGCTGTTTTGGGACGCTGTGAATATTACTGTGTACAGAGAAGTTTGTCTAAATATGACATTTACAGCATTGAATTAAATAAATTCCTCTTCCGCAGTTATTATTCTACAGTGGGTTCTAACAGGAGGCTCCTTTTGTTTTTTTAATTTTAATATTGTTTGTCTCGGGTCTGTTTTTTTTGTGAATGTATGTGTGAGCTCAGAGGTGTGTGTGAGAGAAGCATTTGCATCCACGGATGATTATTTTGGCATGTGTGATGTTTGAAAGGTGCGGTTAACACTTGATCTGTAAATCCGCCATTTTTTTTTTCCATTTTTAAGCTGTGATTAATCTTTAACTTAATGCAGCGATGAAGTGAGGCTTCCATACTGAAGAAGAAGATACTGAGAGATAGAGGGAGAGGGAGTGGTGGTGTGGGGAGTTCGGGTGTTAGTAATAGAAGATTTGAAACGAGTTCATAGCAAAAAGAGGATAGTTGGATATAGAGAAAGCAATTAGGATAAGAGCTAAATGGAAATAAAGGGAGTGAGTCATTCTACGAGTCTGCTCTACAAAAAGCAACAAACAAAAAGCCCTGAATTCCTAATATGGTGTCACACACACACACACACACACACACACAAACACACACACAGACACACTCACACACAGACACACACACACACACACACTCACACACTCACACACACTCACACACACAGACACTCACACTCACACACAGACACACTCACACACACACAGACACACACACACACACACACACACTCTCACAAACACACACACACACTCACACACACACACACCTACACACAGTCACACACACACACACACAGACACACACACACACACCTACACATACACACAGACACACACACACACACCTGCACACACACACACACACACTCACACACACTCACACACACAGACACTCACACTCACACACAGACACACTCACACACACACAGACACACACACACCTGCACACACACACTCACACACTCACACACACAGACACTCACACTCACACACAGACACACTCACACACACACAGACACACACACACACACACACACACTCTCACAAACACACACACACACTCACACACACACACACCTACACACAGTCACACACACACACACACAGACACACACACACACACCTACACATACACACAGACACACACACACACACCTGCACACACACACACACACACACACACACACACACACACACACTCACACACACACACACAGACACACTCACACACACACACACACACACAGACACACACACACACACACTCACACACACTCTCACATAGACACACTCACACACAAACTCACACACACACACACACACACACTCTCACACACACACACACACACACACACACACACACACACCAAAAAGCATGTAATTTCTCTTTCTGTTTTATTTATTTTAGCTTAATGATAATTAAGTCTTCTCACCCAAATATAAAATTAGGATGCTGACTTGGTAATGTCTCACTGATGCAACATAAGCACGTTAGTCAAAATTGCTTGTTTTTACAAAAAAATTAATGTTTGTGAAAGTCAATATATTTAGTTTTTATTCAATTCATTTTGTAAAGGAAATGTTAAATAGACAAACATGAGTTAAAACTGCATTAATTAATTTTATTCACCATTTGGGAGCAAAGAAACTCCACAGCAATTTCTATTTCTGTTTTCATTAATGTCTGTTTTATTTATATTCAACCAAACTTCTTTTACAAAATTGACTTTTAGCTACATGGGAGCGCTATTTTCTCTTTTTTTCTTTCATGCACCAACAGTCTATATACAGTTTATTATTGGTTTAATACCAGATTAAACTGGCTTCCTATGTTATCAATAAGAAAAAAGTCAATATGTTTTTAATGATGTATTTAATTGTGTGCAGGAAATGTCACATAGACATTAACTGTATCATGGTAACTTTCAACCCTGACATACCATAAAGGCTAATAGCTTATTGCTGATCTTAGTGCTGCAATTAATGATCATGTTTTACTATCAATTCATTTGTTGATCATATTCTTGATCAATCAAATACAGGCGGGGAGTTCCGGTCCTCTGAAATGATGCCAACGCGGAAGTAACTTAAAACTGCATTCTATCAAAAGGCCACCAGGGGGCGACCGTTTTGGTGTCAAAAGGACTTCCGTCTCTATACAAGTCAATGGAGAATTCACCAACTTCTCACTTGATTTCTAACCTCAGTAAACGTTTTCAAAATGTGTTTATGGTCTCAATCGCTAGTTTAAAGCCTTCTTCAATGCAGTATGATGTTCATTTGGGACATTTTGGCCTCCCTGATTTTATATGTGACGATAAAGCAGGGTATGCATTAGGGCGTGGCTACGTCGTGATTGACAGGTTGATTGGTTCACAGGTTCAGGAGGGCGCCTCATGCCCCTCCTGATGCCCATATAAGTAGAATCCGTGTTTTAATTTTTCCCAGCATGCACCGGAAAGATGGCGCTGCTCAGATCCGAAACTATTGGCTTCCGAGCAGCAGTCCACAAACCAACGGGTGACGTCACGGATGTTACGTCCATTTTATATACAGTATATGATCAAATAGTAGTTTTGTCTATAAAATGTCAAAAAATGGTGAAAAATGTCATAAAGCTTGAACAAGATCATTTTTGCATTTTTTCTTCAAAACGAACAATTTTCAAAACAGTTGCTGATTAATTTTCTGTTGATCAACTATTAGATTAACTAAATTTGCAGCTCTGGCTTATTCACACATTCAGTAACAGAAACACATTAACATTTAGAGTCGTGTTTCTGTCGGCCAGATGAATGTCAGTCACATATTCACTCTCTCTCCTTTAGCTCTGATTTGATCTCCACCAACCATCAAACATCTGGCTCTTTAGAGGATTAACGTTCCTCCATCTTCACCAGTTATAGACTCTAACTTTTGATCTATCTGCTGTTTGGTGATGGGCAAGTTTGCTCACATTGGATTTATTAGAGCTTGCTTGCTGAGACTGTATAATAAACCATAAAGTCAATGTATCACAAAACTAGGAGAGCAATGTAAAATAAGCTAAATATTTGGTAGAGATGAAGAGTTGGTGCTAATTGTCTGTACTGTAGTTTCATTATTACATGTGAGCATTTATACATTACCCAGCTGAATCATTGTTAATATAAAAACATTGATTAGAGGAGCTTTAAAACACTCCCAAGTGTTGCTCATTCACGTCATGTTTTACTATCAGTGATTTTTAGCTATAAGTATCACCCTCCCTGTGCCTGTTGTTTGGTCTGATTTATGAGATGCAGAGCAGACAGCTCAGATGAAAGAGTTTCTGTCAGGTCAGAATATACTGATACCTTGTTGTCATGGCAACAGCTGCAGGCAAAAAAAAACACACAAAAAAAGAAGGGATAGAAGGTAAAGAGAGAGAGAGAACAAATGGTGAAACGATGAAAAGGGTCATTGAGAGATGACATTCAGATTCAACACTGACTCAGAAAAACATTTAGCAAATAGATTTTAAACACTTTTACACACACAAATATTTATCTGTTATCTGTCAGACACGGTTCAAATTACCTGAAAACCTACTTTGAAAAAATTTAGTGGGAGCTCTAAAGTATAATCCATTTTGTGTCACGGATTATAAATTCAGATTTTCTGTACATTAAAATTCCATAAATAATTGATAATAATAGTAAAAAAGACATTAAATACCATTTTTTAAACATTTGTCCCCACTATAATAAACTTAATGCTTTACCAATTCCTTCTGTGCCCATCCATGTGTGGCAGTGCACTCAAATCACTAGTAAATAACAGCGTTGCCTCCAGGATGTCTCACTATGCAGTCGATGTTGCGTGTTATATCTAGAGTGTGGCTGTTATCTTGCAAGCCTGAGACCACGAGTCAAAGCTGTGAGCACGCTCTAGTGTTTTTTTTTGTTGTTGTTGTTGCTTGAGTGTTATAGAAACACTGCAATAGGGAATTGTTGGTCTGTTTCTTCGTGGTACCTGCATGGATGGATTAAATGTTGTTAAACTGTATGTAGTAACAATAGAAAGTCTTTCCCAGTATCCCCTACAGTTGACTGCACACATCCATATATATATATATATATGTGTGCATGTTGCATGTTTAGTAAGTGCACTGGAAAATAAAGCTTCCCCCTAAAGCCACTGTGTAATCCCAACTGTGGCTATATGATGCTCCTCTTTGCGTAGGAGACAGGCATGTGACCTCAAAAAAAAAAAAAAGTATCAGAGCTATTTGACAAACAACTAAACCCCTTTTTGGGCTGAGTGGTATTATTCCCTTAGCTGCTGACACGGTCATGTTAGATGAGAGTTTAGCCTGTCGCTGTTCCGGTGAAGATGTTTAGAAAAACAACATTTGTAAAAGCAGAAAGGTAGATTAAAGAATATCTGTAAGGGTGAAAACTTGGCAGCAGGAGCTAATATGTTTTTTGTCAGTGTGATGAAACTATGCTATAAGAATAAAAAACCTTTTAATACTTTATTTCACTGCACAGAAACAAGCTGTGATCCTAATAGAAAAGTATGTGCAACTGTAAAATGTAGTAAACTTGAAAATATAATGTTACAGAGAGCAAGAGAGAGAGAGGCAAAGAGAGAAACTCAAACTCTACTGATGACTGTGTGTGACTTATCCATATTGAATTTGATCAAGGCTGAACATTGGACCACGCAATGCCGTTATTTAGTTTCCCCTCCGCTCCTTCAGAGCCGCCATCTGTCAAAATATGAATTTAATTCCCGTTCTCTAAAGAGTGCCGAGCGCTAATTGGAAATTGCATGTAGAGTATTCTCTGCTCTGCACACATGGAGAGCAAAACTATCAGTCAGTCTGAGATGTGAACATGATGCAATCACTCCTTCATGCCCATCTGTAGAATAATTCATTTTTTATCTGACAGAGGGAAGTAAAAGAGATTGTGTGTGTGTGTGTGTGTGTGTGTGTGTGTGTGTGTGTGTGTGTGTGTGTGTGTGTGTGTGTGTGTGTGTGTGTGTAAAAGTGCACAAACACAAACATTATCTGCACTGAACAAAGAAAACACATGAGCTTTTGTAAAGGAAAGATATCTTATACAATGCAGCACATAAAGAGTGAATTGAGGCAGAAGTTGTCGTGAGCTGTGCAACTGAAACGTAACATGCACAGCAAACTTTATATATATTTTCAAGGTACTTTATTTGTGTCACACATACAGTTGTACAGTGAAATTCAGTATCTGCATTTAACCCATCCTTAGTACTTGGAGCATATGGTACATTTAGAACATAAATAGAAAGTTCCTCGTCAAATGTAGCACAGAAATGAATCCAAAATAGTAACACAAGCTATAAAAATACAAGATAATAATAAAAAAATATGTGAAATTCTTATATATTTCAGTACTTCTTGTGTTAATATCATAGACTGTATATAAAATGGACGTGACATCCGTGACGTCACCCATTGGTTTGTGGACTGCTGCTTGGAAGCCAATAGTATCGGATCTGAGCAGCGCCATCTTGAACATTTCCGGTGCATGCTGGGAAAAATAAAAACATGGATTCTACTTATATGGGCATCAGGAGGAGCATGAGGCGCCCTCCTGAACCTGTGAACCAATCAACCTGTCAATCACGACGTAGCCACGCCCTAATGCATACCCTGCTTTATCGTCACATATAAAATCAGGGAGGCCAAAATGTCCCAAATGAACATCATACTGCATTGAAGAAGGCTTTAAACTAGCCATTGAGACCATAAACACATTTTGAAAACGTTTACTGAGGTTAGAAATCAAGTGAGAAGTTGGTGAATTCTCCATTGACTTGTATAGAGACGGAAGTCCATTTGACACCAAAACGGTCGCCCCCTGGTGGCCTTTTGATAGAATGCAGTTTTAAGTTACTTCCGCGTTGGCATCATTTCAGAGGACCAGAACTCCCCGCCTGGTTAATATAGATCATATATTTTTGCTACGGTACAAATTTAAATGTTGCATCACACAACAATAAGTTTAAATCAAAAAATCAAACACACCTAATATGTTATCTTTAAATAATGAGAATAAACATGATACAGGTGATGCAGATCAGTATTTTCCATCCTTGCAGTAAGTCCATCTCTCCTCACTTGCAAATAAAATAGCAAGTAAGTCTTATTCTCTCTTCTCCAGATAAAAGGCTTTTCACATTCCCACCATTGCATTCCTTTAGCTTTGTGTCATTGTATGTTACCTTAATAGCCCTTCCCCTTCCCTCTTTGCCTGTTTGTCTGCATTTGGGAGCTCGTTCCTCTCATCAGCATGTCAAAAAAGTCACTAATTTTTACCAAAAAAACTGATTATAAAGTGCTTTTAAGGTTTTGTTGCTCTTTATATGGTGATTTAGAGGCTGCAGTGTTTGGTCAAATCATAAATAACTGTACATTTGGGTTGTTTAAAGGGCAACTCCACCAATTTTACACATTAAAAATCTGGTTACAGATGTTGTGGAGTACTATTGCATCTAGATAAAACCTTCTGTGGCTGCAGAGGGAGTTGCACAAAGCCTAATATATAGTGTCAAGTGATGTCACCTGACTACAAGGCTAAAAGGGGGTTTGTGGAGTTTGAAAGAAGTGAGGTTACCACACCGCTATAGCCTTGCTTGAGGCTAGTGGCTTAAAGCTACATTAGCCGCTACTACAGGAGCATAACACTACCGAATCTGTATAGTGGAGTGAATCGAGTCGAGGAGCATCGGGTAATAGGTGCCAAGTTTGACAAGGAAGAAGAATGTGTGGAATAAGAAATATACCTGGTTCCACTGCATTGCTTTTGACTCTTCTCTTCTTCATTTAAAAAAAAAAACTG
>NC_084981.1:27127793-27132304 GCF_963691925.1 Scomber scombrus
TATGGATCAACTGTAATATTTTAAGTTCTGATTAGGGTTTGAAGTTTAATTAATAACAACAATTAACAACATTAACTCATCTTTCTAGGTTTTTGGTTTAGGGTTTTAATGACTGTAATATAAAAAAACCTCTTACTTGAGTCTATAGTTACAGTATATTGTATTTTATGTGAATGTGAAATGAAAAGACATTTATTTTCATACACATTTTCTTCTTTTGGAGTCTTTAACCTTTGTGTCGTCCTCCCGGGTCAAATTGACCCCATCTGTTTTGTCTGTTCCTTCTTTCCCCCCTTCCTCCCTTCCTTCTGTCCTTCGTTCCTTCCTACCTCCCTCCTTCCTACCTTCCTTCCTTTCCTCCCTCCCTCCTTCTCTCTTTCTTTACTCCCCCTACCTTTCTCCCTCCCTTCCTTTCTTCCCTCCTTCCTTCCTTTCTTCCTTCCTTCTTTCCTTCCTTCATTCCTTCCTTCCTCCCTTCCTTCCTCCCTCCTTTCCTTCCTTCCTTTCCTCCTTCCTCCCTCCCTCCTTTCCTTCCTTCTTCCTCCCTCCCTCCCTTCCATCCTTCCTTCCTTCATCCTTCCTCCTTTCCTTCCTTCTTCCTCCCTTCCTTCCATCCTTCCTTCCTTCATCCTCCCTCCCTTCCATCCTTCCTTCTTTCTCCCCTCCCTTCCATCTTTCCTTCTTTCTCCCCTCCTTGCTCCTTTCCTTCCTTTTTCCTCCCTTCCTTCCATCCTTCCTTCCTTCATGCTCCCTCCCTTCCATCTTTCCTTCTTTCTCCCCTCCTTCATCCTTTCCTTCCTTCTTCCTCCCTTCCTCCCTTCCTTCCTTGACGCGAGTACAACAGGAGGGTTAATATACTTTGTGAATTGTAACATTTTCATATTGTATTACTTTCCGCATAATTTGCAAGTAGTAAACAGTTCATTTAGCACATTTTATACAGCATGTGGTACAATTTGGTACAAATGATGAGAAAAAAACTGAAACTAGGTGCTGGTTTGGTTGTTAAGTGCTGATTCATTATATTTAGGTCCATAAGTAGTTGGCAATGTGCAAAAATTGCTTCTTACGTTCGAGACTTTTCAGTGTGTCAAACTACATAGTAGCCTATTATATAGCCTAACTGTGTAATGAGCACTTTTCCCTTGACCCTTTCAAAGAAATGTCCTAATAATTAACAGCCACACAGCAGCTCCTTTTAGGAAATAATTGAAAAAACCTTAATATGCTAATATAACATTTTACATTACAAAGTGCACACTGCTGCACAAGCTACGTATTTTATGTTAAAGAACTGTCAAGAATCTAATTTATCCAATTTCCGCCTCCCAAATTGCACCATTGTCCCTGTACAATAGATTAATACCTGCATATTACTCTCAAACTTCCAGGGAATTAGTATTAAATTAAGGGACCTCTAAAACAAAGCATCACTGGCATTTTTTTCCTCCCCTAATAAATTCTGTTATATTTTTCTTAGAAGTGTTTTAATTGCCCAACCTTAACATTTAATCCACCTAAAGCTGCACCTTCAGCAATGTAAATTATTTGGAAAAGCCAAGAGTAAGAGAGTAGAGTGTGTTAAGAGAGTAGTGTTTATCTTCTTCATCTCTTCCTGTCCCACATCACGGACGTTTTTGAAGGGCAGAATCAAGAAGGCAGCGTGGAGAGAGAGGTCTCCGGGTCATTGGTAAAGTGAAAAATGATTCGCTTACATCTGTGCTAACATTGGCCGATAAGATTGGGGGCCAGATTGGACAGAGCTTTTCACATTAGAGAGAGACCAGCTCCACCAGTATAAGATGTAGGGCAGGGTTACTCAGGAGATAAAGTCACTGTCAGGGAGGTAAAAAGCCAGCTGTGACACCACACACATCAGCACTTCCTCCGATTATTTTTCAACAGTCGGTGTGAGGGATATTTCCAGTCCTGCAGGCCCACAAAAGCTCCCACAATCCATCACTGTAGAGATTAAAACTGAGCTTTACTTGATTATTTCAGTATAATAAATTAAGATGTTGATTTTTTTTATGAATGAAACAATTATAGGACTAATATTAATACAATAGAACAATGAACATTTAATTTATTAATAACAGAAGATCAAAACAATAATTTAAATATATCTAATATCTTTAATTTTTGCTTTAAAAATAACCACTTCTATCCTTTCGGAGCATGAGTTGAGTCAGCAGAGTTAGATGTCAGCAGGAACCTGCCAGCTCTGCTCTGCTCCTCTACACTTGGCTGGAAAATTGCCACGAAAAAATGTAATTTGTCAAAGTGTTTATGGCACCAAAAATGACCTCCGACCTCTTGTTTCCCACTGATAGGATTTACAGACATGCTTTCACATTAATGCTGTTCAGGCACTGAGGATGCACGGGAGCCAGTGTGTTGTTTGCTCAGCTTTGCCTGTGTGTTTGTGTGCATTATGATTCAGTCTTTGTGAGGACCGTGAGGATTTTCTGTCATTTTTTTACAGTTATGATGTCAGATGTCGACTTTTAAACATGGTCAAGGGTCCAAAACCTGATGGTGAATGTATGTAAAGATGCTCCCTGCAGGTTAAAACCCAATCAGGCTGCTCTGAAAGCTTCATTTGCAACATTACCTCTACTGCCCCCTTGTGGTGACATCAGATTGCTCTCACAATCCCACAAACTGTGACAGAGGCTGAACTGAAGAGCTACATAAAGGGCCACTATGAGATAAATAAGGAGCTTTTTTAACAATAAATTATGCAAAGGTAATCTAATAGAGACCCAGCATGTGAGTATAGACCTGGAAATGTGCATACACCCCCTTTAAGTAATGTACTTCTATATAATAATGAATATTCATAGCTAAATCAAAGTCAAATTATATAGTGAGTATGTCCATGCAGTCCATTGGTAGCCTTTGATGTTAAGGAATTTGCATGTGTACAGTATATGAGAAGTTTACATTTTGAGTAAAGAATACGTAAAAAGAGGTGAAATCCTACTATTATAGTTAGTTAATGTACAGTAGTCTTTACCCGAAGTTAGCTGATGAGCAGCTTTTAAAGAGACAGGACCAAAAAAACAGCGTGTTTCAGACAGATGTTGAACTGAAGAGCTGCATTAAGGGCCACTATAAGATGAATAAGGAGTTTATTTTATTGTAAATCATGCAAAGATATTCCAGTTGAGCCCCAGAATACGAATATAGACCTGGGAATGTGCATGATACGCCCCCTTTAAGTAATGTGATTCTACATAACATTAAATATCAATGGCTAAATAAGCAACAATCAAAGTATACAGTGATTATTTATTGAGTTTATCGCTTAAAATCAGAATTATCAGAGGGACAACACAAACCAGTGAAAGAGCTCAAATGAAACAAAAAAATTTAGAAATCTATTATGTGAAAAAAACTAAACTTCTTCTTCTAACTTTACAGAAACATGTAGGACTCCATCACTTGTAGTGGGAATGAAATTGAGAAAGTAGTTGTTCAGGGCCTTTACGGTTAAGGTTAGATTTAGATCAAGGTTGGAGTTAAGGGATGCAGACTCTATGTGTGTGTGTGTGTGCATGTGTGTGTCTATGTGTGCATGTGTGTGTGTGTGTGTGTGTGTGTGTGTGTGTGTGTGTGTGTGTGTGTGTGTCACCTGTGGTCAGCATTACTAGCATGTGCCTTCTGACTCCATATGACAACGGATGAAATACGGATACAGCAGCTTACATGAGAGAACAACAAGTCAGTGATGATATGACTATGTGCTGTGACACAATGCTAACGTGCACTATTGTTAATAATAACTTTGATGTCTCTCTCTCTCTCTTTCTGCCCCCCCCCCCCCCCCCCCCCCCCCTCCTCTGCCCTCCCTGCTGGCCTGCACAACAGACCACTTGGGCATCGAGTTTATGGGTAAGGAGCTTTTTTCTTGTCTTGCATCTGCATGAGTCATGACTGTAAACATTGCGGGGCTTCATGTTGGATCAATGCCATGCTACGTGATTGCTTACATACACTACATGCATCTCACATGACACCCATCAAATGGCACATGTGGATGTGTCTAATCTCATATGGGATCATTATATCATTGGCAGGGAGACAACAAAGCTGCTGTGAAAACAAATGGCACTAATATGAACCATCAACCTCTCTCTCTCTCTCTCTCTCGTCTCTCTCCTCTCTCTCTCGTCTCTCTCTCGTCTCTCGCTACACTTCTTTGAAATATTAGCTGCTGTCTTTATCTCGCTCTACTGTCTCCACACATATGTATTTATATATCTTTATTTTATGCACCATCTCTGTCTTTATGCTTTCTTTCTCTCTCTCTCTCTCTCTCTCTCTCTCTCTCTCTCTCTCTCTCTCTCTCTCTCTCTTGCTCTCCCTCTCTTTTTCTTTTTCTCTCTCTCACACAATTGCTTATGAAGTGTCCCTTCAGAATACCAATGTGCTGCAGTCTCCTTGGAAACAGTGAGAAGAGAGAGGCGGGCAGGGTACAGTGAGGGAGTTTTTTATGATGTTGGCAC